>NC_142217.1:887427-918016 GCF_049639895.1 Pseudopodoces humilis
GTCAGCACTGTCTGGGATCCCTGGTTCAGGCTCCTGGGGTATCCATGGGCCCCCCTGTTCATGCTCCCAACATCTGCAGGCTTCGGGAGCACCCCCAGCTCTGGCATTGCCCGTTTCTGCTGCCCCCATTGCCGCTTTCCCTGCCAGCCCTGCTGGTCCCGGGCGATCCCCACATGGCTCTGGGCTGACAATGCAGCCCCTGAGGCGGGCAGAGCAAGCCCCAGCACGGGGGGAGCCTGCATGCTCCGCTCCCTCGGCAGCCGCGCCCAGCCCCGGGCACAGAGCTCCGGCAGCCCCCATTGCCGCCCCCTCCCCAGAGACCCCCGGGGACCCCCGCAGCCGGGGCTGCCTCTGAGCCAGGCGGCCCCCGAGCCCGGCTGCGTGGCCAGGGGGGCACGGCGAGCCCGGGGCCTCTGTGCCAGCGCTTGTCCCGCTCTCCCTCAGCCTCTGCCCGGCCCGGCCCGGCCCCCCGAGCCCCGCCAGGCCCCGCACGGCCACGGCCGGCCCGGGCCGCTCCCCTCGGAGCCCGCTGCGGACACGGCGCCGGCCCGGCCACACGGACCCGCCTGTGCCGGGGGCCCACGGGCCGCCCCGCGCCGCCCGGGCCTCGGCCCCGAGCACAGAGCTCTGCCCGGGGGGCTCCCGGCCGGAGGCGGCGGCTCCGGCCCCGGCCGGCCGCTCCCGGCTCCCACAGCCCGCCCGGGGCCGCCCCGCCCGGGTCGGGGCTGCGCCAGCGCTCCCCGCACCCGCGGGGCTGCAAACCGCTGGGCACAGCTCACAAAAAAACATTCCTCCAGCCCCACAAAAACACCAAAATACCAATCGGCCATCACCCCCCCACAAAAAACAATCCAGACCTCAAACCCACAAACCGACCGCTTCCAGCCTCTCCTCCTGCGCCTTCCCAGGGCTCCCAAGCCCGCGGGAATGCCCCCGGAGCGGGACAGAAAGCTGCTCCGGCCGAGGCACTTTGAACACCCTGGGCTCTCCTCTGGGGGCCCTGCAACACCCGCCAGTGGAACCTCGCCGTGCAAAGGAACGATTTTGGTGCTCCCTGGGGAGGCCAGAACTGAAACTTTGTTCCTTTTGCCTCGGGCCAGAGACCCCCGGGCTGTTTTCTGCACACACTTCCAGCCCCCAGCGCTTGCTGCAGCCGCTCCCTGCAAATGTCCCACTGCCAGGGCCCTGTCCTTGCTGTCACCCGCTGTGGCTGGCCATGAACAGAGCTCCTGCACTTGCATTTCCAGCTGCTGTGCAACCAGAGCTGAGGGATCTGCAGCTGCCTGAATGCAAAACCTGGCAGAGGAGCCTCTCTCAAGGGGGAAATCTCCCCTTCCTGAGCCAGCCCGTGGCAATGCTGCCATTCTCTGCTGCTGCTGCTGCTGCTGGGGCACTCGGGGCTCTGGCCGAGCAGGAAAGGTGACCCTGAGCCAGGAGCTTTCCTTGGCTGCAGCAAAGCCTCGGTGCACAAAGACCTTCCCGGTGCTGTGCTTGTTTGCTTTTTATAAATTAACTCCCCCTGTGAGCTGTGGGCAGAGCTCTGTAACTGTGTGTGACACTTGTCTGTGGCACTGTGGGGGTGGCCAAGGGGACCTTCCCCGAGCTGTCTGCAGAGGAATCCACAGCAGCCCAGGCCGGGGGTGCTCAGTGGCCGCTCAGTTCCGCTGACTGGACGCGGCTCTGGACGCTTCCCTTGGAGTGTCTCCAGGGAGGGAACGCTGGGGCTGTCCCGGCTGTGGTGTCACTGCCAGGGGAACGCTGGGGCTGCTGTCCCGGCTGTGGTGTCACTGCCAGGGGAACGCTGGGGCTGCCCCGCTCCTGCCCCACCCCATCAGCTCTGCCAGCGCCTCCAGGGGACACAAAGGCTGAGCCAAAGGCTGAGAGTTGCACAAGGGGCTGAGCTGGGATCTGGGACCCATTGGGATCATGGAGTCCAGCCCCCGGCCCTGCACAGACACCCCAACAATCGCAGCCTGTGCATCCCTGGCAGCGCTGGCCAAAGGCTCCTGGAGCTGCGGCAGCCTCGGGGCCGTGCCCATTCCCTGGGGAGCCTGGGCAGTGCCCCAGCCCCCTGGGGGGGAAGAAGCTTTTGCTGATCTCCAGCCCAGCCCTGCCCTGGCCCAGCTCCAGCCGTTCCCTCGGCTCCTGTCCTTGCTCACCTGGGCAGAGATCAGAGCTTGCCCAGAGAAGCTGTGGCTGCCCCTGGATCCCTGGAAGTGTCCAAGGCCAGGTTGGATGGGGCTTGGAGCAGCCTTGGATAGTGGAAGGTGTCCCTGCCCATGGCAAATGATGGAATGATAAGGTTCACTTAAGGTTTAAGGTCTCTTCCAAGCCAAGGCATTCTGTGATTCTGTGATTTTGGGAGAGATGCTGAAGCTCTGGCTCAGCTTTATCTCAGCAAATGTCTGGACCCAGCAGCAGCCATGGGTGGGATCATCTCCTCCTCTCTCTCGCTGTGGCTGTAACTCACCCAAGGGCAGTGTCATAAATCAAATTGAAATTTGGACAGCTAGGTCTATTGAGTTAATAGCAGTTTAATAAGAAGAAAAAAAATGATACAATTTAGTGAATTGAATACAATAATACAATTTAGTGGATTGAAGAGCAATTTGATATAGAAGGAATACAATTTAGTAAAAGAGTACAATTTCATGAATATATCCATATATATATATATGTATGAATATATATATGAATATAGCTTACCAGTAAATATGATTGAAGCATAAGCAAAACTGACTGGGGTATGGAGAGGGCTTCTCACCCTGCCTCACATACAAAACAAAGCAATTCAAACTAAACTTATATACTGTATGCTTATACATATTCATTCATGTTTCCCATGTTTCCCCCTACTTCCAATTTTTAAATTTTACACCACTATTCTTCATGGTGCATGCTTCACTTGTTGCTAGGGGGTCTTCTGTCTTCTTTTGGTAGTCTTTTGATGAAGACTTACACTCATCCTCATTGTTCTCTGGATAACCTTACAGGCTGTGTGTGCGTACTAAGTGTTGTGTTATCTACTAATTAAATAAAGTGTTGTGTGCTCTACTAATTAGTCTTACGTTTTATAGTTTTCAGGCCCTATGCCAAAAGTCATTCCAACTTTATCCATCTCAAGGTCGATTTTGTCTTGGGACATCACTTATCACAAAACTACATTTTGTACCTTAATTTTAACATGTAACATCTGTAGAGGGGTACATCTGCCTTGTAACACCAATTCCCTTGATTGCTCCTAAGAATAACTTTCCAAATAGTTACAATTTAGTTAGCACAAATCATTTCCATTGATTACAGGAGGGTGTGAAAACAGGAGCATTGTTTGGTGTGGCCTCCTCTCTGCCTTTCACACCTTTCAGTGCTTTGACCCAGCCCAGAGCTTTCTCCAAGAGTGCAATGAAGCCGCTGTTCCTGCTCCCAGCTCTGGCTCTTCCCAGTCTCTGCCCCTGCCTGGTTTTGTCCCTCTTGCTGTGCCCTCTGTTCCCCCAGGGGGCTGCCCCAGACTGAGGGATCAGATCCAGGCACTGCTGCTGCTCCCTCGGGACCAGCCCCAGTTTGGTTGTTGCTGTCAGTGCCAGCAGAAGCGGTGGCTGGAGCAGCGGGTGCTGACAGTGGCCCAAGGCCCGGGGCTGGAGGGGTCCCTGGGCTGGGGCTGGGAGGGAGCTGCCCCTTGTTCTCCCTCTGCCTCACGCAGAGCTGGGCCGGGCACAAGTGGGGCAGCAGAGCCAACAGGGAGCCTGCGAGTCTCTTCCAGCCGTGCCTGCTCAGAGTTTGGCCTTGGAGCTTCAGGTGGGCAAAGGCAGCTGCTCTGCTCCCTCTGCGTGTGCCCGTGTTCAGCAGTGCTGCTCCATCAGTCTGTGCCCAGCAACGGGGAAAAGCCTCAGCCCTGCAGGGCCAGGAGCTGCCAGGCTCTGCCTGAGCAGCTCAGCCAGCGGGAAGGGAGCTGCTCCACACGGGAACCAGGAGCAAAGGACATGCCTTTTCTAGGACATGCTTTCTGTAAAAACAAAAACAAGCAAACAAACAAACAAACAAAAAACCCATGAAAAAATTATATAAGATAAAAATTACCCCCAAATGTGTAGTGAAAAATCTTCTATAACTCTGCAGTAAGAAAGAGGTAACTGATCTTTTGAAAAAGAGAACTCAGCTTTGATTTTAGTTACTTAGTTTGTACACGTGCTAGTGGAAAGGATACATTAGCTGCCTTCCTTGACTGATTTGATGGATGTTTTCCAATATTAAGATATTTTACACTGCAGTTAAAGGAATAGGAAATTGAAATACATGTTCTTCATGACTGTGTCTTGAGTGTAAAAATTTTGCAGTTTGAAACTTGGACCTAAAGTGTTGCAAATGGAAGTGATAAATCCCAATGGCCTGAGTGAATGCAGCTTTTCCTATGGGATGTGCAGCACTCCAAGGACTTCCTCAGTGGGGCTGTGGCTGCTTGGAGCTTTGTCCTGTGCCACTCTGGGATGTCATGAAATGGGACTTCACCTGCCACCAGCCCAGGTCACGCTCTGCCACCCCAGCTCCTTGGACCTTGTGTCCCCAAAGAAGACACAAGGTGTTTCTGCTGCTCCACCTTTGCACAGATCCACAGAGAGCTGGGATTATCCCAAGTCTCGTGTCTCCATTGTGCCATATTCCTAAAGAACCAGCAGCCCATCCCGACGAATATGGTGAGTTATGTGGATGGTTGTCAGCTCCCTTTCCTGCCTAGAAATCCTGAAACTGCTTCTAAATGCTGTTCCCTTCAGCTCATGGACACCTACTGACACAGAGCTGGGAAAAAAATGCCCTGGCCATGGCTTACAAGGTGAGTTATGCCAAAGTGAGAGCTCTGTGGGAAATCTCTATCCATCCCTATCCTTTTGATATATCTGTACGTGGGGGTGTGCATGGATGTGTCTTGTATGGAAATGAAGGAGCGTGCAAACAACGTGACTGACACTTTCACTCTCTGTGTTCATTCCATACCCATGGGTACCAAGATATTATGGAAACCTTTGCAAGGACAGACCTTCTGTCCATGGATACAGAGACATCCAAGAGCCCCTGGCACAGACAGACCCTTCTGTCCATGGATACAGAGACATCCAAGAGCCCCTGGCACAAACAGACCCTTCTGTCCATGGATACAGAGACATCCAAGAGCCCCTGGCACAGACAGACATTGCTGTTCTTCAGCCACTGACAGGATGAGTCCCTGAGCCTGGGGCTTGGCCTTCCTTGTGGTGAGGGGCATCAAGGAAGGCTGCAGTGTGATGGAGACTGTGATGGGCTGGGAACTCACTGGGGGAAAGGAGGGAGCAGTTGTGAAGTAAAAGGCAGGTGTGGGGACACAACTGTTCAGAGAAGGGCTGAGCTACAGCTTGAGCAAGATGAAAAATGTCATTTGGGGTCATCCCAGGTCGATTTAGTTTCAGAAGTTATGGAACAAGTTTAATTTTTGGGGGGTGTCATGTTTTCCCTTGGAGATGGACACTCTGCAGACTTGAGCTGCATTGCCAAAATGCTCAAGTCTCTGCTGCAGGTCACACCGTTTCTTCTTTGGCTGATCCCGGCCCGGTGCTGAGCCCAGCAGAGCCCTGGCAGAGCCCAGAGCAGCCTCAGCATCCGCAGAGCCCGGCTGCAAGGAGAGAAACCAGAAACTGCCCGTCAGCTGAAGGCTCCTGTCCCCTTGTCCCAGCCAGCCGCGGTGCCCAGGCCATGCTGGCCGTGCTCAGAGCTGGGCCCAAAGCTGCCCATCACTGCTGCCTTTGGGAGCAGAGCAGGAGGGCAGGACATGTGCCCAGCCTGCAGCCAGCCACGGCAGATCCAGCCCCTCAGCAGCTGCCCAGAGCGGGATGCTCCTGTGCCCGCTGCCATCTCCCAAAAGCTCTTGTCCCACCCATGCCAAGGAGATGAGGACCCACCTCACACCATCCGCTGCCAGAAGAAAAGCTGGTCCCAAACGATGTCCTCAGTCTTCTCCAAGGGCACGGCCCATCCACGCCACAGCTGGTCCCAAGCACTTCCTGATCCAGACTGGACCCCACCTAGAACGCTTCCTTTAGAAAAACAAACAACAAATTAATGAAAATAGGTTACAGACAAAAAGGGGAAACAAGAAAAAATGGTAAAAAATCTTATGTCTGTCAGGAGCTTGAGGAAGGCCCAACCCCTACATTCTAGGGAAAAACCCACCCACGGGTGAGGGAAGCCCATGCTTTCTCCCTTCCCCCCTGCACTGTCCCCCAAAATCACGGTGATCCCAAAGCAAAGCAGGGGAGTGGAGCAGCCCAAGCCCTTCCTTGCCTGCACAGCAAAGCAGCCGTGCTCAGGTTCTGGAGTCCCACCTGTGCTCCTGCCATGGGGGTTTGTTTGTGTCGGGCTGGCTGCCCCGGCCCCAGCCCGGGGCACGGTGGGTGCTGGGGGCTGTTGGCAGGGCCAGGATCCCACTCCCATTTCGTAACCACCCCAGCCCACGCCCCCAGCCCTGCCAAAAACCAGCTGGGCAGCCACTGAGGAATCAGTTGCATCTGCCCCAGCAAAGGGGAAACCTTTGGTTCCTGGCCAATGCACAAATCTGGGAGCATCCCCCTGGGTCTGGACTTACCTGAAAATTCTCTGTGGAGCCTGGCTTTGAAGAAGGTGCCAGAATCAAAGTCCATCATCGCCAGCTCCCGCTGGCCAGGTGCAGGAAGAGGTTGTCATCCTTGCTGTTGTCCTCCATGTCTCCAGCAGCAGAAGCAGCCCCACCTGGTCCAGCTTCTCCAGGGGCTCCTTCTTCCCTGGGGTGACACCAGGCTGTCAGGGTTCTGCCCAGGGCCCGGCTGTCAGTGAAGCAGGACAAGCAAAACCAGCTCAGATGGTGCCCACCAGTGCTGGGCAGAGCAGCTCAGCTCCAGCACAAGGGCTGTGTGTTCCCATTTGATGAGCCCAGTGCAGTGACACAGGCAGGACAAAAAAGTCTGGGTTTCTTTGCTGCTGATTGCCAGGGCATGTGTGGAGATGTAACTTACCAGGTCCCTGCATCACTGTGCCTGTGGCTCTCTCCCTTCTTCTAGGGCTGATGAATATCCTGCACCCAGGGATCACAGGACAGGTCTTCTAATGAGGGCCTGTCCAAGGAGTTCAGGGATAAACACCACCTGATCAGAACTTGGCAGTCTGGGGAGAGAAACCACAAACCACTGGTCAGTTGGAGAAGGCTCCTGTCTGCTTTGCCCCACTATTCTTGTGCCCAGGCCACGCTGGATGTGCTCAGAGCTGGGCCTAAACTTTCCCATCAATTCTTTGTTTTGGAGGAGAGCAGGAGAGCAGGACATGTGCCACCTCCTCAGCAGCTGCCAGAGCGGGATGCTCACAAGCCCGCTGCTGTCTCCCAACACTGGTGTTCCCCCCATGCCCAGAGATGAGGATCCACCTTGGGAGAGCCGTTGTGGCAGCGGGAGCTGGCCCCATCTGATGTTCCTGCCCCTCCTGAAAGGGTGCTCCCCGCAGACCATCTCGTGCAGCAGGATGCCCAGGGACCAGACGGTCGCTGCCTCGCCATGGTACCACCCAAAGTCGTTCCATTCCGGGGGGCTGTATGACGGTGTTCCTATGGAATATGGATGGAGCTCATCAGGGGGATGCTGCTGCTCCCAGAGCCTGACCCCAGCATCCCTGGGTATGTGGGGGCTACCCCAGTGGCACACGGGGTGACCTGCTGCCCTCTCGCCAGCACCTGGGACTTGGGTATAAATCCGTGGCTGGAAAAGAAGCCACTGGTGTTGGAAGAGGGCAGCGGAAACCCTGGCAAGGCCTGACCATGACACACAAAGGGAAATACCCACTCAGTGCTGGGGAAAAACCACACCCACATCCTCCCTGCTGGCATTGCCCAAAAAATATCTTGAACCAAGGCAAACCAGGTGAGCAGAGCAGTCCAAGCCCATTCTCACCTGCACACCAAACCAGCTGGTGCACAGGTTCTGGCTCCCCCTCTCTGCTACCCCCACCCACGGGGGATTTTGTCAGGCTGGCTGCCCCAGCCCCAGTCCTGGGAGAATCCCTGCTGCCACACCCAGGTTGGGCCAGGAGATGCCAGGACCGGGAGCCTGTCCCTCTGTGGGCTCACCTGCAAATTGAGTGTAGGCTGTCTCCTGAAGGTAGGTGCCACAGCCGAAGTCTATCGACTTTGCCTGGCCGGTGTCCAGGTCTACCAAGATGTTCTCTGGTTTTATATCTCGGTGCAGGACCCCGCAGCTGGTGCAGTGCCGCACGGCCGCCAGCACCTGCTGGAACAGCTCCCGCGCCTCTTCCTCGGACAGGAACCTCCGTGCCCGAATGAAACGCCGCAGGTCCTGACACCGCTCCGGGCGCTCCAGCACCATCACGATGGCGTTGGGGAGCTCAAACCATTCCAGCAACTGCACCACACCGGGGAAGCCTGTGGACACCTTGTCCAGCAGCACTATCTCCAGTGGTGCGCTGGTGCCGTCGGGCTGCGGGAGGAGCACGGTGCCGTCAGTGGGGCCGAGGCCGTGCCAGGGCTCGGGAAGCCCTCAGCCAGCCCGGGATGCTCTGTGCCCTCCGCTGGCCCCATGCCCGCTCTCCCTCCAGGTGTCCTGGTGGCTCCCACCCTGCCGGGCCCCGGCTCATCCCCGCCCGGCACGCCCCGGCTTCTGCCGCTGGCCCCGCTCACTCACCAGCTCGCCCCAGTGCCGGACGCGGTTCCGTGGCACCTTTTTGATGGCCACCTGCAAGCCAAAGGGAACAGCGGATTCAGCTCACCGCCCACCGTGTCCAGCCCCATCCTACTCCTCCGCCCCCTTCTCCTTCTCCTCCTCCGCCCCTTCTCCTCCTCCTCCTCCTCCGCCCGCCGCCGGCCCCTCTGCTCACCGGGAGTCCGTCCGAGAGTCGCGTGGCCGCAAAAACTCTGCCAAAGCCGCCGCGCCCCAGCAGTGAACCCACTCGGTACCGCTGCTGCAGGGCCTCCTGCGCCTTCCCTGGGGAAGAGACGCGGCCGTCAGTGCTCGGCCCGGGGCCAGGAACGGCCCCCGAGCGCTCCCCGACCTCCCCGGGCCGGGCATCCGCAGGCGTTCCCTCATTGGAACGCGACAGCGGCGGAGCTCGGGCCGGGGAAGCCGCAGCGGAGGCGGCGGCAGCGGCCGCACCGCCTGTGTCCTCCGCGGGCCCCGGGAGGGGCTGGGGCCGGGGCCGGGGTCGAAGGCAGGGCCGGGGCCGGGGCCGGGGTCGGGGCCGGGGCCGGGGCCGGGGCCGGGGTCGGGGTCGGGCCAGGCGGAGCCAAAGGGCAGCGATACCGCCCCAGCCCCAGGCAATGATGCCCGCCCAGCAGCGCCAGCGCCAGCACAGCCAGAGCTGGGCGGAGGCGAGACCGCGGAGGGACGGCCAGGGACGGGGACGGGGACGGGGACGGGGACGGGGACGGGGACGGGGACGGGGACGGGGACGGGGACGGGGCAGCCCCGCCCGGGGCCGGGGGCGGGCCGGGGTCATGGCCCGGGTGGGCACGGTGTGAGGGAAACTGGAGGAGGAGGGGATACAGGAAAAGGGAGACCGGGAGAGGATGCGGGACAGTGGGAGAGAGAGAAGAGAGATGGAGAATTGATAAATTTGCTGCTGCTGCTTTCGCTGCTGCCGCCGCTGCCGCTGCAACTGAAGCACCGGGACCGTTTGTCCCCGTGTCCGTTTGTCCGTTGCCCGCTCGGCCCCGCCCCGAGCCCCGCGCTCCCCGGGCAGCGCCTGAGCCTGGCCAAACACGGCAACTTTGCCCTGTTGAGCCAAGAGCCAGAGTCTGGACTCCTGCACAGGGGCACAGCAATGCCCTTGGCTGCTGCTGTGCCTTGTCCCTGCTGAGAGTCAGACACCGTCTGAGCACATTCCCTGAATGCAGAATTTGTACCTGAGCCAAGCACTGCACTTGTGTCTCCAGCATTGCTTTCCAAGTAACACAGGGGAAGGCAAACTGGGTATAGCTCATGGTATTTTACAGTGTCTAAAACTTGCCAAGTCTCAGATCTTAGAGGTGAGATCCATTTGGAATGAATGGGATGGAGAAACAGTACAAGATGGAAAAGGGAAACATAAAAATAAATAGAGAAAAATAGAGGAAAACATATTGGTTGTTTCTTTTGATTTTATTTTCATTTCTTAAAAAAGCTGTTTCAATTTTCCCAGAATCTTCTCCCCAGTCCCGTCTGTTCTTTCCAAAAACCTGTCCTGGAGAACAAGGCGCAGCTCCTGTCACAAGATGTGCCCCCAGCTGCAGCTTCTCTTGGCTTCCCACACTGTGAGTGCAGCACAACTCTTGCAGCAAAGCAGGACAAATATTTGAAGAACTTGACAACTTGTTCTTTCTATTCCTTGTGCACTGGGGAGTTGTGCCATTGGTGAGGTTTTCATTGTTCCTCTTCTAGCCAAAGAAAACATGATGGGCTACCAGGAATTGTTGGGGAATACAAGCCTGGCTGAATGTGGAGAAAGAATCTGCAGAGCCTGCAGCCAGCAGTGGAGAGCTCATCATTCCAACAGCCCCCTGGACATCTTGAAAGTGATCTGGAACATGAAGATGGGCTGACAGAGGGAGTTTGTTTCTGTGTTCAGTTGAGATGATTCTACATCTCTTGCACTGGGAGAAATCAAGAGCACAATCAGTTGATGACAAGCACCAGAACATGATAAGCTGGACCTCTCAGTGGATGAGAGAAAGAATGTGAAAAGGAGAAATGCAGGGAATGACTTGGTGAACTTTGTGTGTAAGAAGGGTCATTTTTTCCTAATAATTCCCAATTCATTCCCTTTGCTTTTATCCTTTTAACAAGGCCAATTGCATCTCAGATTCCCCAGGAAATGAGAACCCTGAGTTTGTGGAGCTGCCTGAAAGGTGCCCTGTTCCTTTTTCTTCTGCTGCTCAGAAGAAACAATGAAGTGAGTTGGGAAGTTCTGTTTTTTTCCTGTTCCTGGTGGATTTTTTCATTTTATTTGCCACTGCAGAGGCAATTTCTGTGATGGCCTCTGTCAGTTGATTCTATTTCAGCAGCAGCAGCAGCAACAGGGCTGTGTTTGAGCACTGCAAATGTGACCTGTGTGGCTTTAATTCCTCTCGACTTAGTGCTGAGGGAGTTGGGAGCATTTTGATCTCTACTGATCATGATGCCTGAAACAAAAATCCTGAGTTCCCTGTGACCAAAGCACAGTGGGTAGCACTGATTGAAAGAGGCAATTGCAGCTGTACTGCTAAAATTCCAGTGGCAAGCAGAAGAGGGGCAAGAGCAGCCGGGATCTACAGCTGCCCAGGCAAATGTAAATTAAATGATTTTGTGGGACTTTTCTGCAATTTGGTGGGATTTTTCTTGAATTTTGTGGGATATTGAGGAGACTTGAAGAATTTTGAGGGATTTTTCTTAGCTTCTTTGGAATTTTGTGGGGATTTGGTGGGATGTTTCTGGAATTTTGTGGGATTTTTTTGTACTGTTGTGGAATTTTATGGTATTTTTGGGATTTTGAGGAGACTTGAAGAATTGTGAGAGATTTTTCTTAGATTTTGTGGAATTTTTGGAGACTTGGTGGGGTGTTTCTAGAATTTGCTGGGGGTTTCAGAACATTTTATGAATTGTGTGGGATTTTTCTGCAATTTGGTGGGATTTTTCTTGAATTTTGTAGGATATTGGGGAGATTTTGTGGGAGTTTTGTAGAATTTGGTGGGATTTTGAGGAGACATGAAGAATTTTGAGGTATTTTCTTTGGTTTTGTGGAAATTAGTGGGGATTTTCTTGGATGTTACTGGAATTGGGTGGGGGTTTGGGAATATTTAGGGAATTTTGTGGGATTTTTCTTAAATTTTGTGGGATTTTGAGGAGTCTTGAAGAATTGCGAGGGATTTTTCTTAGATTTTGTGGAGATTTGTGGAGATTTGGTGGGATGTTACTGGAATTTGGTAGGGTTTTGAGAAGCTTTCTGCAATTTTGTTGGAGTTTTTTCTGGAGTTTTGTGGGATTTTGTGGAGACTTGAAGAATTATGAGGTATTTTTCTTAGCTTTGGTATTTTGTGGAGATTTGGTGGGATGTTTCTAGAATTTGGTGGGGTTTTCAGAACATATAATGAATTGTGTGTGATTTTTTTGTAATTTGGTTGGATTTTTCTTGAATTTTGTGGGATTTTGAGGAGACTTGAAGAATTGTGAGGGATTTTTCTTAGCTTCTTTGGAATTTTGTGGAGATTTTGTGGGATGTTACTGGAATTTGGTGGGGTTTTGAGGAGATTTTTGCAATTTTGGGGGATTTATGTGGGATTTTGTGGAATTTTGTCTGGATTTTGTGGGATGTTTCTGGAATTTGGTAGGGTTTTGGGAGGTTTTAGGGAATTTTGTGGGATTTTTTTCTGGAATTTTGAGGGATTTTGAGGATACTGGAAGAACAGTGAGGGATTTTTCTGAGATTTTGTGGAATTTTGCGGCAATTTGTTGGGATGTTTCTGGAATTTGCTGTGGTTTTCAGAACATTTAATGAATTTAGTGGGATATTTTTGTGGAATGTTGAGGGATTTTGTGGGGACTTGAAGAATTTTGAGATATTTTCTTTGATTTTGTGGAAATTTGTGGGGATTTTGTAGGATGTTTCTGGAATTTGTTGGGCTTTTCAGAACATTTATTGAATTGTGTGGGATTTTTCTTGAATTTTGTGGGAATTTTTTTGAATTTTGCAGGATATTGGGGAGATTTTATGGGAGTTTTGTGGAATTTTGAGGGATTTTGATGAGACATGAAGGATTTTGAGGTATTTTTTATCAAAGTGCTCTCAGATAAAGATACAGGAATAGAAATAATAATTCCTTACTAAAGAAATTAAAATGAAAATGCAGCAGTACAAAAACAAAAAACCAACAAAAACCAGCTCTCTGAGAGAGTCAGAATGCAACCTGACACCTCATTGGTTAGGGTCCTGGCAGCGGTTCAATTAATTGGCGGCTGTAGTCCTCCTGGAGTGACAGATGTGGTTCTGTTGAAGCAATGATCCTGTAGAACATTGTAGCTTACCTCTGAAGTTCTGGTGCTGTAGATGATTCTGGTCTCTCCTCTGGGAATCCAGTGGAGAAAGACTGCCTGTGGTGTTCTGATTCCCAGATTATATCCATGCAGGAATGCTTGGCCCCTCCCCCTGGGTGGAGCATCTCACAATGGGATGATGTCATTTTATCAGTCCTGCAGTGAGACTCAATGGCCCATTACCAGAAGATATCCCCCTGGAGGAAGGATGGGTGGTGGAAGAGATAAAGAGCACTGCCCCACCTGGTTTTAACAGCTGGCCCATTAACAGAAGACATCCCCCAGTTATGAGGGACGGGTCAAGGAGGAGGTAAAGAAAACTGCCTCTACCAGGTTTTAACAGATGTTGATAGAATACATACTTTTGGTTACATCTTGCATTGCAACCTAAGCCATGGGGTTCATAAAAATTTTACACCACCAAAATTCGGCCCTGAAAATGCCTCCCAGGAGTTCCCCATTTCTGTTCTCTCCCTTTTGGTGTTCAGGTTTTCCCCTGTGTCCCAGCTCCTGGGGGTTACGCTTGTACTGGCGGTCCCCTGTCTACTCGGTCCCTGCCCTGCCCAGGCTGCTGGGAGTGCCAGTAATATAAAAAGTTTTCAACGTTTCCATCTCCTCACTTAGGGATGCTGGGACCCCCCAATGTCCCCCCAAGGGGCATTTTCCACTTATCTTTGGAGTTCTTCATTCTCCAAACATCCTCCCCAAAAAACCCAACCCCTCAGGATGTCTGGGCTGAGCTCCCCCTCCCCGGTCAACTGTGGGATGGGGGGTGATGATCCCACAGTTGGGGGGGCCTGTGAATTCAGGGAGTGCTCGACCTCGTGCTTCCTTCTCCTTTCTCTGATCCTCCTTTGTCCCTCCTTCAGGCTGAAGAAGCAGCTCAAGGAGTCAGAAGCAAAACTCCAAGTCCCTTGGAGCTTCAATCGCCCCACTGAGGGCAGGGACTGCCAAAGGCTCCCCAGGGACTGGTGAGAGCAGATCCTGGAGGCCAGGATTGCCGGGAGCCAAAGGCTCTGAGCAGGGAACTGCAATGCTGAGCAAGCCCTGGCTGGGTTGGAGGAAGCAGAAAGGCCAAGCCCTGAGCCCAGGCCTGGCACAGCAGGGCCTGTCCCTCACGGGTGGCTCGGGGCTCTTTGTGGGGCAGTGGGATGTGAGGGGCAGCAAGGACAAATGCCATAAACCTGTGTGACACTCCAGATCCTTATGGAACAAAGAGGCCAGTGCAACACCATGGGAAGTTGTGGAACCAAGGGGATCATTGTGGCACTCTTGGGCCCATGGAACCAAGGGACCACTGGGACACTGTGGGGTCTCATGGAAACATGAGGTCACTGTGAGCCGGCAGGGCTGTAACACCCCAGAACACTTCAATGCTGGTGGTAACCAAAAGTTCCTGTGCTTGAGTTTGGTGCACAGGAGAAACACCAACCAGATCATCTCAACATGGACAGATGTAAAGAATATTCTAGGTAGGAAGGGACCCACAAGGACCATCAAGTCCAGCTCTTAAGTGAATGGCCCACACAAGGATTGAACCCACAGCCTTGGTGATGCTTGGTGATTTAACGGGCAAAATATAGACAATCAAGGAATTTTGGCAAAGGGTTTAATACAACATCCAACTGAACATAAAACTCTTACCATAGCATTAACTTTGCAAATTTAGCTGTTTAACCTAAAAAGTGTTAACCCTTAAGATTTTGCGTAACATTAAGGTATCCAAAAATGTTCCAGGTACGTAGGATAGGAAGGAGAAGAAAAGGAGATCAGAAGGACAGAAGATCTACAGAAAAACACTTCCAGGATGATCCCAGTCACTCCCACTACAATCACAGTCACTCCCAGTATGAGCTGTTGCACTCAGTCACCCCCAGTATGGTTCCAGTCACTCCCAGGCCCTCCCAGTATGATTCCAGTCATGGCCAGAGTGACTCCCTGTCATTCCCAGGATGGGCTCAGTTACTCTCAGTCACCTCCAGCATGGTTCCAGTCACAGACAGCACCTTTCCATTTGCTCCCAGTATGATCCCAGCTAATTCCAGTAGGATCCCAGTATAACCCCAGCATGGGCACAGCTGCTCCCAGGATTATCCAGTGTGGTTCCAGTTGTTCCCATTTACCTGCACTGTGGTTTCAGTCTCTCCCAGTCTATCCCAGTTGCTCCTAGTCACTCCTCAGGCCCAGTATATCCCAGTCAAGCTGGGATTCACTCCCTGAATTCACAGCACCCCCATCTGTGGAATCATTACCCCCCTATCCCACAGGTGACCAGGGAGGGAGAGCTCAGCCCAGATATCCTGGGGGGTTTCTGGGTTGGGTTTTTGGGGGTGATTATTGGAGAATGAAGAACACCAAAGCTGAGAAGAAAATGCCCTTTGGGGGGGACATTTGGGGTTCCCAGTGGCAGCTACCAGCAGAGGCAGCCTGGAGGAACAGAGCCCTGTGTCCCCAAGAACCCCAAAGTGGGAAGCCCAGAGAAGGGGAGCACCATGATTCGTGGGACCCTCAGTTGCATAGAGAGGGGCAGGGGGGAACTCCTTGGACCCCCTGCACCCCCAAGAAGGGAATAAAGGGAGCAGGGACCCTGGGACCCCAAAAAATTCCAGCATCCCTAAATGGGGAGATGGAAATGGGGGGAAGTTTTCAAATTCCTGGCACTCCCAGCAGCCAGAAGAGGTCAGGGACCAAGTAGATGGGGGACCCCCAGTACAAGCGTGACCCCCAGCAGCTGGGACAGGGGTGAAACCCTGAACACCAAAAGGGAGAGAACATAGATGGGACTAGAACTCCTGGGAGGCATTTTCAGGATGGAATTTTGGTGGTGTACAATTTTTATGAACCCCATGTCTTGGGTTGCAATGCAAGTTTAAACCAAAAGTATGTATTCTCTCACCATCTGTTAAAAACAAGTGGAGCAGTTTTTATTATCTCCTTCATGATCCATCCCTCATAACTAGGGGATGACTTCTATTAATGGGCCAGCCATTAAAACCAGGTGGGGCAGTGCTCTTTATCTCTTCCATCACCCATCCTTCCTCCAGGGGGATATCTTCTGGTAATGGGCCATTGAGTCTCACTGCAGGACGGATAAAATGACATCGTCCCATTGTGAGATGCTCCACCCAGGGGGAGGAGCCAAGCATTCCTGACTGGATATAATCTGGGAATCAGAACACCACAGCCAGTCTTTCTCCACTGGATTCCCAGAGGAGAGACCAGACCCATCTACAGCACCAGAACTTCAGAGGTAAGCTACAATCTTCTACAGGATCATTGCTTCAACAGAACCACATCTGTCACTCCAGGAGGACTGCAGCCACCATTTAATCAGACTGCTACCAGCATCCTAACCAATGGGGTGTCAGGTTGTATTCTGACTCTCTCAGAGAGCTGTTTTTTGATTGTTTTTTTTTCTTTTGTACTGCTGCATTTTCATTTTTCTTGCTTTAGTAAAGAACTATTATTTCTATTCCTATATCTTTTTCTGAGATCACTTTGATATCAAGAATATAAAAATTCAGAGAGGGTTGTTGCTTGCATTTTTATCAATTTCAATGGTGGTTTCTGCCTTCCTTAGCAAACACCTTTCCTTTCAAACCAAGACACCCCAGATACCCAGCCACTGCTAGAGAGGGACTTGGACAGAGGGACCTTCAAACTCAACGTGCTCATTCCATTCCCCATCCCAAACTTTGGCTGGATGGATGAGAAGGCTGCAAGGAAGAGGAAGATGCCCCAGGAAACCCAGGCAGGTGAGGAGGAAGTCAGTGCCCCTTTCCCCCTCTCTCCTGCGTCCTGCCAGGGACGCACGGGGGGATCTCCTTCCCCTTCCCTCTGGCACGGAGGCAAATCCCATCCTCTCCTTGTCCTTCCTCCTCCAGACAAGGAGCTGAGGATGGAGACCAGGGAGGACAAATCCCCACGGCAGAACCTCTTGGTAGATTCCGTTTTGAGCAGCTCCACAGTGCAGGAATACAACAGGGAGGAAAAGCCCCAGAGATCCCACAGGAGGAGGGGCTCCAAACCCATCCCAGGGTGCTCTGAGGAGGAAAGACCCACCCTGTGCCAGGAAGGTGGCCAGAGATCCAGCCAGAGCTCTGAGCTGGTGGTCCATGAGCAGCTTCAGGATGGGGAGAAGCCCTACAAGTGCTTGGAGTGTGGGAAGAACTTCAGCAAGAGAAGGAGCCTGATCAATCACCAGATGATCCACACTGGGGAATGGGCCTATGAGTGTGGGGAATGTGGGAAGGGCTTCAGCTGGAGCTCTCAACTCATCGTCCACCAGCGCATCCACACTGGGGAGAGGCCCTACGAGTGTCCCGAGTGTGGGAAGAGGTTTCAGAGCAGCTCCACTCTCCTCCTGCACCAGCGGATTCACACGGATGAGAGGCCCTTCCGCTGCCCTGACTGTGGGGAGGGCTTCAAGCGAAACTCCCACCTCATCACCCACCGGCGCATCCACACTGGGGAGAGGCCCTACAAGTGTCCCCAGTGTGGGAAGAGCTTCTCAGACAGGTCTAACTTGGTCAGACACCAACGGAGGCACCGGTAAGGGAAGCCCTGTAAATGCCCCAAGTTCAGATAGACCTTTGTGCACTGCTCCAGCTTCACCCCCCCTTGGAGGACCAACATTGGGAAGAGACCTGGTGATCCATGTTCCCTGTGATCCATGCTGGGAAGACACCTGTCCCTTTTCCTGCCCGTAGCAATGACATGATGGGGGATCAAAGAATGTGAGAGTCTGATCATGGCCCATTATATTCAATCCCATCTCAGGTCATTGCCAGGGGCAGGAAAAAGACTCCCGCTCTCTCACCAGAGAAGGGTATCCTTTCCAGGCAGGAGGAAATTTGTGGCTGAGAAATGCCAGTCGGTGCTTGTGTTTTAGTTTTCCCTGTACATAGTTTGTCTTATCCCTTCTATTCTCCAAGTTTTTTCTATTCCTGTTTGTTCCTTATCCTGTTGCTGTTCTCAATAAATTGTTCTTATCCCAGCCTGGGATCTTTGCCTTTTCTGCTTTCCATGGGAGGTGGGAGGAAAGCAAGCGGCAGCATGGTTTCAGCAGGAGCAGGAAAACGGGGAATCCCATTCCTGAAGCCCAGCCCGTGGAAACCGAGCATCCCAGCTGGTGCCAGGCCTGCTTGCCATGGCAGCAACCTTGGGAGCAGATCCCTGGCTGGGGACTGTGGGAACCTCTTCCCTCTGGTGCTCAGGGACAGGAGTGGAGGGAGCGGCTGGAGCTGAGGCGGGCAGGTTTAGGCTGGATGTGAGGAAAAGGTTTTTCCCCCGAGGCTGCTGGGGCACTGAACAGGCTCCCCAGGGAAGGCTCCCAGCTCCAGGGCTGGCTGAGCTCCAGCAGCGTTTGGCCAGCGCTGCCAGGCCCAGGCTGGGATTGTTGGGGTGTCCTGTGCAGGGCCAGCAGTTGGACTGGAGGATCCCCATGGGTCCCTCCCAACTCAGCCAATTCTGTGGCTCTGTGATCCCATGAGCCTGGGGATGGGACTGCAAATGGTTGCCATGGCAACAGGCTCTGGCTCCAGGCCTGAGCTGGTGTCCATGGCAACCACCCCTGGCATGGGGTCTCCATGGAGCTGCCAATGGACTGACCATAGCAACAGGGGCTGTGATGGTTGCCATAGAAACAGACCTTAGCAACAGGTCCTGGTGATGGTGGCCTACCAAGGATCAGATTTGTTACAGGCCCTCAGAGGGGCTCCATGGGGACATTCCAAGAATCTCCAGGCTGTTCAAGGGCCGGAATATCACAGGCAGAGACAGGGGCTCCTCAGAGACCTCCCAGGGGTTTCTGGGGATGCTGAAGAGCCGTGTTCTCAGTCGCAGTCACAGGAATTCCATGGTGACATCCCAGGGGACCTTGGGCTGCAAAGGCACCGCTCTGTCACAGGCATTCCCGGGGGCTCCACGGTGACATCCCAGGAACCCCCAGGCTGCCAAAGAGCCGGGATGTCACAGACACTCCCAGGGCATTGTTTCATGGGCAGAGTGGGAGCTTCAGGCAAAAGCTTTATTTCTTTATTAGAGAAACTCCTGCTGAGTCATGAGGTGGAGAAATGACAGCCAACAGCCACCATGGATCCTCAAACCCCTCTAGGATGCCTAGACTTTTAAATTCCTTCTAAGAGAGGAGACTGGTGGTGGCTGTCCACTCCAATCCCGGTCCCAGACTCTGTTTATGTGTAAAAGACTTGACAGGTGGAATTGAACCATAATGCAATTTGTCCCACAGGATTAACATCCATTTTTTCTGATGCCCATTGCCAAAATTGGTACTCTCCCTTAAACATTTCCTGTATCCAAGGGTATCTTCCAGAAAAAAACTGGGACCCAGAAAAAAACAGCTAGCTCTGGCTGGCCTTGGCCTCTGGTGGTCACCTCACATCAGTCCCTGAAACAGTGGGGCTCTGTTCCTTCCTATCGAAAAGCACCAGCCTTTTTGTCCAGGGACCATTTAGAATTTGGCATCCCGAATTCCATAGATCTAAGAATTGCTCCAAGACAAAAGCAGCCAGGACAGAGGGGTTAGGTTGGCCCTGTCCTCTTGTGATTTTCTTAGATTATAAGCAGTCTGTTTTCATTTGAAAACCCCTTGGAGAATGCCCAGAGATCTCCCAAGGTGGGGTTTTGAGGCCTCAGGCACATGACCACTCTATAGGGACAAAGGAGCTCTGTGCTCTGTGGGGTGGAGACTGAGGACAGTGGAGTAGAGCCATGAGAGTGTTCAAAGAGTGGTTTCAGAGATGGTGGATCCTTTTGACATAGTGGAAAAGAGCCAGAGAAAGAAAAATGGATGGCAAGTGCAGCTGGGGAGGCCCAGTATGAACACCAGGTGAAAGGAATTTGTCCCAGGACAGGGCTGTGGTGCAACACATCCCCCAGAAGGAGTCTGGAGAAGCCCAAGGCTTTGTGTGGTCAGGCAGAGGCAGGCAGGACGCAGAGCTATCAACAAAGGAAGGGGCCAGCAAGGTGGGGCAGCCGGGGGATGACAACAGCCTGCAGGGCCAGAGGTGAAGGGTATGGACAGCACAGGGCAGCCAGGGCTGGAGAGGGCACAGGGATGGGCAGCAGCTGCAAGGCCCTGCCAGAGGCAACTTGTGCAGCCCTTTGGCCATGGCTGCTGGCCCTGGGCCTGAGGGCAGCAGGGGACAAGTGACCCTGGCAGCCCTGGGGCCTCATTGCCTCCTTGTCCCTGCTCAGCAGCCTGGCAGGGGCCGCCCCATGGTGCTGCCCTTGGCATTGCACATCCCCACATGCCAGTGCCCCGGGAAGAGCCCTGAGCAATGAGGGAGGGACAGCATCTGCCTTGCCAGGGGCTGGGGCTCAGCCCTTGGCCCTTGGCATTCCTGAAACACATCCAGCTTTGCTCAGCACCACAGACACCTTTCCCTTGCTTGTCCCCAGCTGCCATCAGGGCCTCCAGTCTTCTGCTCTACCTGGAACCTGGGGACGCTTTCTCACTCCTGTCTCTCATTTCAACTCCAAGAAACTTCAGTGTTTTCATCTGACTTGGAGTTCTTGAGGAGTTTCTGGAGCACACTCTGAGGGACTGAGTGTGATGCCAAGAGCCCCAAAGGCCCGAGAGGGTGATGAAAGTGCTGGTGCTGTGTCTGTGCTGCTGAGCTGGGCCGGGCTCCTGGCCCAGAGGCAGCTCCTGGCAAGGGCAGCGCTGCAGAGAGACAGCTCTGGCCAGGAGCAGCTCCTGAGCACAGCCCAGCAGGGCTGGGGCCCTGCCAGGGCAGCTCAGGGACACGAGCAGGCCCAGACAGAGCTGCCAGGGGCTCAGCACTGGCAGGGGCTGTGGGATGTGCCAGAGGGGGCTGTGTCACAGCAGCACCTCTGTGGCTGTGTCCTGGAGCCCCAGAGCAGCTGGGATGTCAGAAAGGGGCTGTGTGACAGCTCCGAGTGGGTTATGTGAGGTCACAGATGGGGCTGTGACATCCCAGAGTTTGTTGTGTGAGGTCACTGAGCAGCTACAGCATCATAGAGGGGACCGTGTGACATCACAGAGAAGGCTGTGACATCATGGCATGGCTGTATGACATCATAGCGCCATGTATGACATTGGCGGGCAGCAAAGAGCGGCGCCAATGGCGGGGCCGGGGGCGGCTCTGGGGGCAGGGCTGGGGCTGTGGGCGGGGCCACAGCGGAGCAGCGCGATGGCTCCAGCACTGGGGCCAGGGGCGCTCCCGGGGGGCGGCGAGAGGTGAGGGGGACCCCCGGCACCGGGACTCTTTGATTGCCCTTTCCGGAGCACCGAGGGGCCCCTAAAGCCCCATTCCTGGGCGCCGCCATCCCACCAAACCCCCATTCCCGGCCGTGGGTCCCACCCTGCACCCCCTTATCCGGCACCAGGAACGCCTGCACCCCTTTCCCGGCCATCCCGCCTCCTGCAGCCCCCAGAGCCCCCTTCTCCTTGACCCATTTACCCCCCGGACCCCTATTCCTGCCTCTCCCAGCAGCCAGCCCCTCCTTTCCTCAGCACTCAGGACACCCGGGACCCCTATTCCCAGCCATCCCGGCTTTCCCTGCCCTGTCCTGGCAATGGGGACACCGGGGACCCTTGGAGCTCCCTTTCCTGGATACAGGAACGCCCTGAACTCCAGCCATGCCACATCTAGCCAGCCCTAGCCTCCCCTCCTGTCAGTCCTGGCATCCCCAAATGCCCTTCCCGGCTCTCCCCGTTCCCCCTTTCCTTCAGCCGTGACCCCCCCGATCCCAAATCTCCAAATGTCCCCCCAGTTCTCCTCTCCCTGCGTTCCCTGCACGCGGCGCTGTCGGAGCCCGGCCCGGGCTTCCCGCAGTCCATGTCCATGGGGTCCCTGGCTGGGATCCCCTTCCAGCGCCGCCGCAGCGAGCGGGGCCGGGCGGAGCCGAGCCGGGATCTTGGGATAGCCAGAGCTGGGATATTGGGATAGCCAGAGCTGGGATATTGGGATAGCCAGGGCTGGGATATTGGGATAGCCAGAGCTGGGATATTGGGATAGCCAGGGCTGGGATATTGGGATAGCCAGGGCTGGGATATTGGGATAGCCAGGGCTGGGATATTGGGATAGCCAGGGCTGGGATATTGGGATAGCCAGGGCTGGGATATTGGGATAGCCAGGGCTGGGATATTGGGATAGCCAGGGCTGGGATATTGGGATAGCCAGGGCTGGGATATTGGGATAGCCAGGGCTGGGATATTGGGATAGCCAGGGCTGGGATATTGGGATAGCCAGGGCTGGGATATTGGGATAGCCAGAGGCGGCACAAGGAGCGGCACCGGCACGGGGCCAGCGGGGAGCTGCAGATGCTGCAGCAGCGGCACAGCCAGAGCGGGGCTGAGCGGGGGGAGCCGGGGCTGGGGGATCTGTGGGGCTGCGATGGCAACTGTGGCACCGCCATGGGGATCCCTGAGATCCAGGCTGAGGGATTAACAAATTCCCTGGCTCACAGCTGCAGGGAATGTCTCCGGAAATATGTCAGATATGGGCGGGAGGCGCTGGAGTGTAAAGGTGGGGAGGGCAGAATTCCCATGGGAATATGGGAATGGGAATGTGGGATCAAGGAGGGCAAAATTTGGGAACCTGGGAATGCCCCTGGAAATTCCATGGATGGATCTCAGACATCGCATTCCGACAGGACCTCCATGGATGGATCCCACTGCTGTCCCATTCCCATGGGAATTCTGTAGATGGATCTCACTGCCATGCCATTCCCATGGAATTCCATGGGCAGATTTCCCCATCCCACTGCCATGGAAGCTCCAATCTGGTTCCCCCCCAAACCCATCCTGGGGCTCGCCCTGTTCCTTGCCCTCCCCACCCCCCCACAAGACTCCTGGGGGCCCCTCCATGACCCACCCAGCCCCCCCCAGACTCATCCTGGGTCCCCCCTAATTCCCTAACAATAGGAATTCAAGGGAGTCCCCCCGTGTCCCCTCCCCCAGGACTTTGGGGGTCCCACCCGACCTGTCCGTGCACCCCCAGATTTCTTCCACAGCCCCCCTGTGATGGTGGAGGGTGGGGGCCGAGTGCTGGTGCCCCCCTGCCTGCAGCAGATCCAGCGGTGAGGGCAGTTCGGGGGTCCCTCAGCATTTGGGGTCCCTGGGATTTGGGGTGACCCCCTGGGCCCCCCAGGATCTCCCTGAACACGCTGACGCTGCCCGTGCGCAGTGAGAAGGTTCAAACCCAGCACGGGGTCCCCAGCACTGCCACCCGCATTGCCCAGGTACCCCCAAACCTGCCGAGAACCCCCAAACCCCCCGGGACACCCCAACCTCCCCTGATCCCAAACACAGCCCTGGATGCTCCAAAAACTCCCCAAGACCACAAAACCTCATACAGACATTGTGAAGGTTCATACATGGTATGGGGTCCCCATCTCCATCACCAGCAGGTACCCCAAAACAACCTTGAGATCCCAAATTCCATCCCTGGAATCTCCTAAATTCCCTCATCGGGGTTCCTGTAAACCCCCTTGGGAACCCCCAAAAACCACCATGGCCCCAAAAACACCCAGAACTACCGAAAACCCCCAGGAACCCCTCACAAAGGTTTATACCCAGCATGGGGATCCCATCACTTTCATCAACATCACCCAGGTACCCCCAAACCCCTCCCGGGACCCCCAACCCCTCCCGGGGCTCCACTGCCGGAACCAACGGGAGTGGTGTTGCCCTTTTAAGAGGAGTTACAGTGGGACCCGACAACACCGGGGGTCCTTAAAGCGGCCATGGTAGAGAGAACCCCCAAAATTCAACCTGGGGGACAAAACATCCCCTACAGGGGCTTGGGGTGGGGGCACCCCTAAAAATGTCACTTAAAGCCGTCATGATCCCCCTCTCAAAAGGGGCTTGTGGGGCTGCGGCCACACAAACACCGTAAAATGTGGAGGAAAAACACCCCTGTAGTGGTGGGACCCCCCCTAAAAAAAAACTGAAAAGAGAAAAATTCCTCTTCAGAGGGGCCTGAAGACCCTGAAAGGCCCTGGAAGAGGGACAAGATCCCCTCCTCTGCTGGGGCCTCCCCGAGCCGGGAACTCTCCCGTTCCTGCACTCGGGGGAGCCCCGAACGACGGCGGCTCCTGGGCTGAGCCCCCCTCAGCCGGGGCTGCGGGGGGAACTGGGGGGGCTGGGACGGGGCTTGGGGGTCCTGGGGTGAACTGGGGGACCCTCAGTGCTCCCACCTCCCCCTGTTCCCCTGTCCCGCCCCGTTCCCATTGTTCCCCCAAATCTCCGCTGTCCCCAGCTCGGTTTGGGGGGGACCCAGCCCTTTCCCATCCTGTCCCGGCCCGGCCCCACTCACCCGAGGGCTCCGAACCACGCACAGGGACAGATGAGGGACAGAGGAGGAGGAAGAGGAGGGGCAGAGCAGGAGGAAGAGGAGGAGCAGGAGGAGGAAGAGCTGGAGCAGGCAGAGGAGGCTCCACGTGCGCTCCCCGCTCTCTGGATCTGCAGCTCCTTCGGGACCATCGCCCCCCATCCCGCAGGTGCCCGGGGAGGGGGAGCTCGCCCCAAATACCCCGGGGGTCCCTGGGTTTGGGGTTTTGGGGGGGGATGTTTGGGGATGGCAGGGCTCCAGAGCCGAGCCGCAGATGCCCCTCGGGGGGACCCCGGGGGTCCCCGGGAGGTGTTTTTGGGGGGTCCCGGTGGCGGTGGCGGCAGAGCCCCGGCGGGGCCGGGGGGATGCGGGTCCGGCATGGCCGGGAAAGGGGTTCGGGGCTCCCGGTGCCGGCAGGGGCTGCTCCCAGCATTGCCCATTTGTTCTGCCTGTGTGGTTCCAGTTTCCTCGGCACCCCACGATAAGCCAAATCACTCCCAGTCATTCGCTATTAGAGTACAATTTGTCTCCATTTTATCCCATTTTTTCCACATTTTTATCCAACTTTCCCCCATTTTTATCCCTTTTTTTTCCCATGTTTTCTGTATTTTCTCATTTTTATCCCGTTTTCCTATAATTTTTCCTCATTTTTATCCTATTTTTTATTTTTTCCCAAAAATTTTCCCCATTTTTTTCCTCCATTTCCCCCTTTTTAATCTCATTTTTCCTGAATTTTTTCTTAATTTTTCTGATTTTTTTTTCCTATTTTTTCCTGCACTTTTACTCAATTTTTTCTCCATGTTGTCTTAATTTTTCCCCATTTTTTCCCATTTTTAATCTGTTTTTTCCCCATTTCCTCATTTTACGCTCTTTTTGCTCTATTTTTCCCCAGTTTTTTCCCCATGTTCTCTCCTGTTTTCCCTATTTTCTTCCATTTTTCTCCCATTTTTGCTTCATTTTTACCATTTTTATTCCCATTTTCCCCCATTTTTCTCCCAGTTTCCCCCATTTTTTTCTCTATTTTTATCCCAGTTTTATCTCATTTTTCCATAATTTTATCCTTATTTTTGTGTATTTTTTTCTCCCATTTTTTCCATTTTTCCTCCATTTCCATTCCATTTTTCCCTATTTTTATGCCATTTTTTCCCTATTATTTTCCCATTTTGGCTCCAATTTCCCCCGTTTTTGCTCCATTTCCATCCTATTTTTCCCTATTTCCCCCTAATCTTCCCCATTTAATTATTCCAAAAAATTAATATTTTGGCAGTGAAAAATAGAAATTTTGGTGGGAAAAAAGGGTGTTTTGGGGGCAATACTCCATGAATTTGAATCACAGCTTTCCCATGCTTTTTCCATGATTTTTCCATGATTTCCAGCCGGAAGGAGGAGTGGGATTCAACCGAACATTCTGGAAGCTGGAATAGGACCAGGCCATCAACCTTCCCAAAAATCTTGACCAGCTCATCTGCAATTCCACCTTTCCCCACTCCCTGGATTCCCAGGTCTGGAAATTCTTCTACGGCCTCCCAGGTAGGCAATTCCCAAAATTCCATGGAAAAATGGGATAGGGGGATTTCATCCTGTTTTTTTCCTGATTTTCCCCATTATTTTCCCCAATTTTTTTCTCTCTTTTTTTTTTTTTATTAATTTTCCTGATTTTTCCCTCATTTTTCCCTGAATTTTTCCCAGTTTTTTTGCCATTTTTTCCTGATTTTTTTGTTTTTCCTGATTTTTCCCTCTTCCCAAAATTGTCTTTCCCCCAACTTCTTCTCAAATTTTTCCATAATTTTTCTGGTTTTTCCCAATTTTTCCCAATTTTTTCCCTTGTTTTTCCCATTTTCTGTTCCTGATTTTCCCCCAATTTTTTTCATTGTTTTTTCTGATTTTTTTCCCTGATTTTTTCCAGGTTTTATTCCCTTTTTCTTATTTTTTTCGTCATTTTTCACAATTTTTTTCACAATTTTTTTCACATATTTTTCAAACTTTTTTCCTGATTTTTCCCTCTGTTTTTTCCCATTTTTCCCCTTTTTTTCCTAATTTTCCCTGATTTTTTCCTGTTTGTTTCCTTGATATTTCCTAGTTTTTTCCCAATTTTTTTCCCAATTTTACAAAGTTTTTTCCCCACTTTCTTGCACTCATTTTTTTTATTTTTTCCTTGATTTTTCCCAGTTTTTTCCCAGTCTTCTTCCTCTTTCTTTTCCTGATTTTTTCCTGTTTTTTCCCAATTTTTTCCTAATTTTTTATCTTGATTTTCCCCCACTTTTTCCTGATTTTTCCCTCTTCTTTTTGCAATTTCCTCCTGGTTATTCCTCATTTTTTTTCACAATTTGTCCCTGATTTTTCCTTGTAATTCCTAATTTTTTTACTGATTTTTCCTGATTTTTTCCAGGTTTCTTCCCTCTCTTTTCTTGATTTTACCCAATATTTGCTCAATATGTTTCCAGATTTTCCCCATTATTTCCTGATTTTTCCTGATTTTTTTCCTGATTTTTTTCATGATTTTTTTTATTTTTTATTTTTTTGATTTTTCTGATTTTTTTTTCAATTTTTTCCCATTTTTTTTTCTTAAACTTTTCCTTGATTTTTGTGCTTTTTCCTGTTTTAATCCCATTTTTTTCTCTGATTTTTCCCTATTCCTTTCCCTAATCGTTCTGGTTTTCCACCATTCTTTCTTGATTTTTTTCATTATTTTTTTCTGATTTTTCCAGATTTTTTTATCCTTTTCCTGTTCGTTTCCCTGATTTTTCCCTGATTCTCTTTTTTTTTCCACATTTTTTCCCTGATTTTTTCCGAATTATTTTCCTTATTTCTTTGCAATTTTTTCTCAAATATTTCTGGTTTTTTCCTTCATTTTTCCAATATTTTTCCCAATTTTTTCCTGATTTTTCCTGATTTTTCCCAGGGTCTTTTCAGCTTTCTTTTCCAGATATTTTCCCTGATTTCTCACAATTTTTCACCATTTTTTTCATGTATTTCCCATTTCTTCCTGATTCTTCTCTCTTCCTTTCCCAAATTTTTTCTCACTTTTTCCCAATTTCTTCTCAAATTTTCCTAGTTTTTACCTGATTTTTTCACAATTTTTTCCCATTTTTTCCTATTACTTTCCAGATTTTATTCCTCTTTCTTTTCAGGATTTTCCCCAATTTTTCCAAGTTCTTTCCCAGTTTTTTCCTGATTTCCCAAATATTCTTTCCAATTTTCCCTGGTTTTTCATGATTTTTCCTTCTTTTCCTATTTTTTCCTGATTTTTTCCCCATTTCTTCTGACTTTTCCTGATTTTTCCCAGATTTTTTCCACTGTCTTTTCCTGATTTTTCCCCAATTTTTTCACATTTTTTTCCTGATTTTTCCCTGCTGTTTTCTCTCTTTTTCCCCCAAATTTTTCCTGGTTTTCCCCAATTTTTTGTCAGATTTTCCCCTGTTTTTCCCAATTTTTTCCCAATTTTCCCTGATTTTTTTTGATTTCACCCTGCTATTTTTCTGTTTTTTCCCTGAATTTTCCCTTCCATTTTCCTTGAATTTATTCTGGGCTTTTTTCCATTTTTTCCCAATTTTCCAGTTTCCTTCACACTCCCAGTCTGATCCCGGTCACTCCCAGTATGAGGCCAGTGGCCCCCAGTTGCTCCCTGTCAGTTCCAGTATGACCCCAGTAGCCTCCAGTGTGATCCCTGGGACTCCCTGTCTCTCCCAGTATATCCCAGTCAGCCCCAGCACGCTCCCAGTCATTCCCAGCTCCTCCCAGTTGCTTTCAGCATGATTCCAGTTGCTCACAGCCACTCCCAGTCAATCCCAGTATGATTCCAGTCACCCGCAGTGGGATCCCAGTCTCAGCCAGCAGGGACCCAGCTGCTCCCACTGTGATCCCAGTATGATCCCAGTTGAGTATGATCCCAGAATAGTTGCAATTCTTCCCAGTTCCTACCAGTATGATCCCAGTTGTCCCTGGAATAGTTCCAGTCCATCTCAGCATGGTCCCACTCACTCCCAGTTTCTCCCACTGTGATTCCAGCTGTTCCCAGTATGGTCACAGTCACTCCCAGTATATCCCACGTGCCCTCAGCATGCTTGTGCTCATTCCCAAAGATTCCCAGTTGCCCCAGTAAGGTTCCAGTTACCCCAGTACAAACCAGTCCCTGCCAGTGCTGCCACTCCTGGGATCCCCCGGCCCTCTCTGTGTTCCCCCCTCCCACATCTCCCCAGAGGAGCCCCAAGGGCTGGCAGTCCCCAGCCAGGGTCCCCAGCCAGCCCCAGGTTGGATCTGCAGCCCCCAATTTTCCCAGTTTCCCTCTCTTTTTCCCAGGGCCGGGTTTCCCCCGTCCCCAGCGGGTGGGAGCAGCTGAGAGCCCCGCGCTGCCCATCCCGACCGGTCCCGGCTCCATCCCCGCTCCTGCCGTGGGCTGTGAGGGGTTTGGGAATGGGGCACCAAGGGTGTCACTGCTCCTGGGGGAGGAGGAGGAGGGATGGAAGAGGAGGGATGAAGGAGAGAGAGAAGGGATGGAAGTAGGAAAAGGAGGTGGGGTTAGGGAGCAGGAGCAGGAGGAAGAGGAGGGACAAAGGAAGATCAGGGAAAGGAGAAGGAACCACGAGGTCGAGCATTCCCTGAATTCACAGCCCCCACCTCTGAGATCATCACGCCCCATCCCAGAGGTGCCTGGGGAGGGGGAGCTCAGCCCAGATATCCTGGGGGGTCCCTGGGTTGGATTTTTTCGGGGAGGATGTTTGGAGAATGAAGAACTCCAAAGCTGAGCGGAAAATGCCCCTTGGGGGCACTTCAGGGGGTCCAGCATCCCTAAGTGGGGAGATGGAATTGGGGGAACTTTTCAGATTTCCGGCACTCCCAGCAGCCTGGGGAGGGCAGGGACCAAGCAGACGGGGGGAACCCCAGTATAAGTGGAACCCCCAGCAGCTGGGACAGGGGGGAACCCCTGAACACCAAAGGGGAGAGACCAGAGATGGGGAACTCCTGGGAGGCATTTTCAGGGATGAATCTTGGTGTTTGGGGGATTTATATGGGCACCAGCTGCCTAGTGACTTCTAAAGGTGGACTTGGAGAGAGGAAACCCCTTAATCCAATGTCCTCATGCATTATATTTTTCCCCAAACCAGAATTTCCCATTCCCAAACCTTGGCTGGATGGAGGAGCAGGCTGTGAGGAAGAGGAAGATGCCCCAGGACACCCAGGCAGGTGAGGAGGAAGTCAATGCCCCTTTCCCCCTCTCTCCTGCTCCATCTCCCAGCCCAGCATGGCCCCCGGCTGCAGGACAACCCCGCTGCCGACGCCGTCCTGCCGGGGACGCACTGGGGGGATCTCCTTCCCCTTCCCTCTGGCATGGAGGCAAATCCCATCCTCTCCTTGTCCTTCCTCCCCCAGACAAGGAGCTGAGGATGGAGACCAGGGAGGACAAATCCTCACGGCAGAACCTCATGGAAGAGGCTATTTTGAGTGGCTCCACTGCACAGGAATCCAACGGGGAGGAAAAGCCTCAGAGTTCCCACAGGAGAAGTGGCTCCAAACCCAGCCCTGGGTGCTCTGAGGAGGAAAGACCCACCCTGTGCCAGGAAGGTGGCCGGAGATCCAGCCGGGGCTCTGAGCTGGTGGTGCATGAGCAGCTTCAGGATGGGGAGAAGCCCTACAAGTGCTTGGAGTGTGGGAAGAGCTTTGGCCAGAGGAAAACCCTGATCCGCCACCAGATGATCCACACTGGGGAATGGGCCTACGAGTGTGGGCAATGTGGGAAGGGCTTCAGCTGCAGCTCCCGACTCATCATCCACCAGCGCATCCACACTGGGGAGAAGCCCTACGAGTGTCCCGAGTGTGGGAAGAGGTTTCAGACCAGCTCCCATCTCCTCAGGCACCAGCAGATTCACACGGATGAGAGGCCCTTCCGCTGCCCTGACTGCGGAGGGCTTCAAGCAAAACTTCACCCTCATCAGGCACCAGCGCATCCACACTGGGGAGAGGCCCTACAAGTGTCCTCAGTGTGGGAAGAGCTTCAGCCACAGCTCCAGCCTCATCATCCACCAGAGGACCCACACTGGGGAACAGCCCTATGAGTGTGAGAAATGTGGGATAACCTTCAACCGGAGGTCCCAACTGACCATCCACCAGATGATCCACACTGGGGAGAGGCCCTACGAGTGTCCCGAGTGTGGGAAGAGGTTTCAGACCAGCTCCACTCTCCTCAGGCACCAGCGGATTCACACGGATGAGAGGCCCTTCCGC
>NC_142217.1:918516-934516 GCF_049639895.1 Pseudopodoces humilis
GTACTTTTTGATTCTTTCCTGGACCTCTACCTGGGTCCGTTTACTAAAAGGGTTTACCAATTCTCGAGCTCGACAAGACGTATCCTTCCCCTTTTAGTACCTTGCGATCAGTTCCCGAGACACCCTTTGGCCTCAGGTTTTACGAGTGTGTGTCGAGAGAAAAAAAACTTTCACTCTGTATCTCTTCCTTCGTGGCCGGCCAATTCCCTCGCAGGAGGATGGAAACGCGGCCTTGAAGTCCACACTCGCTTCGTGATCAGATCACGTCTCACACACTCGCCCGATCGCCCACTCAACCAGCAGTACTTACAGCTATTTTCCTGCGTGGGTGTCTTTGTGCACACTAGACGTTTTACGAGCAAAGCAAGCCGCGGCTTCCCGAAGGCTCCGTGCCTTCCCGAGCTCTCCGATCCGGATCCTTTTCCTTTTTATTGTGGTTTTTACCTCCGCCTAAATTTGGTTCGGATGTCGGAATGAACTACGGGGGCTCTCAACTCACCAGGCCGCCAAAATCAGCGGGGGTACCCGTCCTGGGCAGTGAGATTCCCCGCAGTTTCTCCGATCCGAGTTCACGGCACCAATCTGTTATAAATGCAAAGGCAGATTTGGGTTAAATAAAAAACAATTTATTATAAAACAATTTCTATAAAAAAATAAACAATGAGGAAAAACCACAATAAAACAAACAGCGCAGCGCTGGGTGGACAGGGGTCTATACCCAAAGGTATAGGTGTTCCCAAATCCACGAAGGAGGGTAGACTGTCTGGGGTTTTTATAGGGATTTTGTGTCCTGAGGCCAAATTCCAGGCAGGCACCATTCACCAAGGGTCCTTGATTGTTGGATGAATTGATTTCCTGGCGTTGGAGAATAGAGTCAAATAGACGTCCGGGCAGAGTCTCCTCATATGTAAAGAAGTTTTGAGTGTTCCTTGATTTCATTTTTGCTTTGGGCTCTCAGAGTGAAGTATCCAAGTCCGGTGTGGAGTCGACAGATATCTCGGCTGGGCTTCCACTTATTGTCCGGCCTGTTTGCATCTTCAGTTGGGGTTTGCAGGGAGGGGTGCCCAGGTGCGGTGTGGAGTCGATAGCCATCCCGGCCTGGCTCCTTTCTTTGTTTAGCTTAATCATTCGTGTCCTGCTTTTTCTTTCAGGCTGATGAACGTCGCCTAGGGTCGTTACCGCCTGAATGGGTAGTTACTGCTGGGTTTGGGGAAATTCTTCGGCCACACTATATTTTATATACTTTTTACATTGTTATAAATCTAGTTATATACTTATTTATTCTTTCACGAATTTTTATCCAAGGTTACATTTATCACACTGGCATTGGAGAATAGAGACAAATAGACGTCCGGGCAGAGTCTCCTCATATGTAAAGAAGTTCTGAGTGTTCTTTGATTTCATTTTCGGTTTGGGCTCTCAGAGTGAAGTATCTAAGTCCGGTGTGGAGTCGACAGATATCTCGGCTGGGCTTCCACTTATTGTCCGGCCTGTTTGCATCTTCAGTCGGGGTTTGCAGGAAGGGGTGCCCAGGTGCGGTGTGGGGTCGATAGCTATCTCGGCCTGGCTCCTTTCTTTGTTTAGCTTAATCATTCGTGTCCTGCTTTTTCTTTCAGGCTGATGAACGTGCCTAGGGTCGTTACCGCCTGAATGGGTAGTTACTGCTGGGTTTGGGGAAATTCTTCGGCCACACTATATTTTATATACTTTTTACATTGTTACAAATCTAGTGATATCCTTATTTATTCTTTCACGAATTTTTATCCAAGGTTACATTTATCACAACTGGAACCTTATCTCCATCTGTCGTTCTAAAGGGCTCAGATTGGGCAGGGCCTGCTCGGTTAGTGGAACCTCGGGTGCTCACCAACCATGTGGCTTTTGCTAAATTAATCTCCCAGTTCTTGAAAGTTCCCCCACCCAGTGCCTTCAAGCTGGTTTTAAGCAAGCCATTGCACCGTTCAACTTTCCCCGCAGCAAGTGCATCGTAGGGGATATGGTACACCCACTCAATGCCATGTTCCCTAGCCCAGCTGTTTATAAGGCTGTTCTTGAAATGAGTCCCATTGTCTAACTCAATCCTCTCAGGGGTACCATGCCTCCAAAGGACCTGCTTTTCCAGTCCCAGGATGGTGTTCCGGGCAGTGGCATGAGGCACAGGGTAGGTTTCCAACCATCCAGTGGTGGCTTCTACCATCGTGAGCACGTAGTGCGTGCCTTGGCGGGTTTGGGGCAGTGTGATGTAGTCAATCTGCCAGGCTTCCCCATACCTGTATTTGGACCACCGCCCACCGTACCATAGCGGCTTCAACTGCTTGGCCTGCTTGATCGTGGCACACGTCTCGCAGTCATGGATAACCTGGGAAATACTGTCCATGGTTAGATCCACCCCTCGGTCTCGTGCCCACTTATAGGTGGCATCTCTTCCCAGATGACCTGAGGCATCGTGGGCCCATCGAGCTAGGAACAACTCTCCTGTGTGTTGCCAATCTAAGTCTATCTTTGACACCTCTATCTTTGCAGCCTGATCCACCTGCTCATTGTTTCGGTGCTCTTCATTAGCCCTACTCTTGGGGACATGGGCATCTACATGAAGGACCCTCACAGACAGTTTCTCTACCCTGGTGGCGATGTCTTTCCACTCATCAGCAGCCCAGATTGGCTTTCCTCTGCATTGCCAGTTGGCCCTTTTCCACCTTTCCAGCCATCCCCACTGAGCATTGGCTACCATCCATGAATCAGTGTAGAGGTAGAGCTTTGGCCACTTCTCTCTTTCAGCAATGTCCAGGGCCAGTTGAACAGCTTTGAGTTCATCAAGTTGGCTTGATCCACCTTCTCCTTCAGTGGCCTCTGCGACCTGTCGTGTGGGGCTCCATACGGCTGCTTTCCACTTCCGGTTCATCCTGTGATAAATGTAACCTTGGATAAAAATTCGTGAAAGAATAAATAAGTATATAACTGGATTTGTAACAATGTAAAAATTATATAAAATATAGTGTGGCCGAAGAATATCCCCAAACCCAGCAGTAACTACCCATTCAGGTAGTAACGACCCTAGGCGACGTTCATCAGCCTGAAAGAAAGAGCAGGACACGAACAATTAAGCTAAACAAAGAAAGGAGCCAGGCCGAGATGCCCATCGACTCCACACCTCACCGGGACACCCCTTCCTGCAAGCCCCGACTGAAGATGCAATCAGGCCAGACAATAAGAAGAGCCCAGCCGAGATATCCTTCGACTCCGCACCGGACTTGGACACTTCACCCTGAGAGTCCAACCGAAGATACAGTCAAGAAGCACTCAGAACCTTTCACATGCGAGCGGACTCTGCCCAGTCGTCTATTGATTCAGTTCCACGGTTTCAGGAAATTCATTCAACCAGCCATCTAAACTCTTTGTTGAACAGTAACTGCTCGGAGTTTTGGCCTCAGGACACAAAATCCCTATAAAAACCCCTGACAGTCTACCCTCCTTCGTGGATTTGGGTAAATCTGTACCTCCGGGTATAGACGTCTCCCTATCCACCCAGCGCTGCGCTGATTTATTGTGTTTTTTTTCTCTCGTTGTTTGTGATTGAAATTGTTTTATAATAAATCGCTTTTTATATTAACCCTATTTTGCCATTGCATTTATAACAATTATCACTGAGCCAAACACAATAGCTATTCTAATCCTTGCCCCTCTACTGTAAAAGCTACATGTTAGAGACAATACTGGAGCTATCTCCAGAAAAGAAAATAAACCTAGGGACCAGAAAGGTATTAAATCCTCAAAGAAGTCTAGGGACCAGAACCACATGAAGGCCTCCACCCCGAGAGACATTATGCATTCAAACAACATGGCTACTGACTGCTTTCTCCCAATACAGAGTAAGTACAACCAAAATACAATCAGTAATCAGTACAGGTTTTTTCCACTTTCTTATGCCTCACATTGGGCACTCTTAAAAACGAGATTCACTTAATAAATTATAAAAATAATTTAATATAAATAAAAGACAATTAGGAGACATAAGAAATAAAGCAAAGGGTTAAAACGGCCGGGTGCCTTGGCGCGCTGCCAAGAGCACACCTGGTATCCTAGGGATCCCCTTTTTATCCCCTCCTTGCTGTGAGGGGTTAATGCATATTCAAGCATGTCCCCTCCCTGGTTCCGCCTTCTTGGATCATGCTCTTGCACAGTCTCATTTTCTGCTGGTCAGCATAATTTTTTTGCTGGTCATCATTATTCTAGCTGGTCAGCATTCTTTTGGAGTCTGGTTTCCTTTTTTCTGCAGATGGTCAGTTGTTGATAAGGGTCTGGGCCCCTCATCCTTCTTCTGAGGGCAGCTGAGCTTATCTTTCCCCCCTGCCCACGTCCTGGTACCGTTTTTTTTGATAACAGTTTGCTCTCCATTTCCTGCTGCTGATAATAGCCTGTTTTCCACAGCTTGATCCTCCCATTGTCTTGCCTTGTCCAGATGAAACATATCCTTACCATTCAGAATTCCTATCTAAGCCTATAACTTGCTAAGAGAGAAAAGAATATAGTGAAAGCATATAATATATATTTATCAGAATAATTGTGAAAAGCCAATATTTACAACATGAATTCACAACAGTCGCCAAGAACTGTATTTGTCCTGGTTTAGGGCAAATTTGGGAGGGAGCCTTGTTGGGGGTTAGGTGTCCTTCCTTTAGTTTGGGCTCACCTATGTAATTTTTAGTCATTAGTGCTGGGGAAAACCTGATTGCTGGTACTGATTGGGTGCTTGAGAAACACAAAGAGTTTGGCTGGGCTCAGGGGGGGATGGGGTAGGAAAAAAGAGGGTGGGGACAGCTTGCTGGTTTCTTCAGCTTTAGAGAAGGACACTTTGCTGGGAGCTATTACAGTGGAGAGAAAGGAATTTGCCACCACCCAGATGGAGCTGCTGCTTCTCCTTCTTCATTGGTGGGCCTCACATCCCCTATCCTTCTGAGAAGTGCCAGTGCCAGCCACCGCCATGGAGCTGCTGATACACTTCATCCACCAGCCCAGGATCTCTGCTCATTCCTGCCATTCCAGGTGTTTCTCAGAGCCCTGCAGGAGCACTGGGATTGACCGCCATAGAGGATTTTTGAAGCAAAGCCTCTCCTCCATCCTTTCTCGTCGAAGGCTGTCACAGGGTCCCTGGTTCTGTTTTGTTGTTAATGAAAGAAATTGGCTAGGAGACAGGCTCCTGTTTTATGCCTTTATTAGGATTCAGCTTTTGGGGTGGGGGCCAGAGGGGTTGCTCCCACACTGGCAGCTCCAAGGAGGAGGCACAATTCAGCTTTGCAGCACACTCTGCAGAGCTGGGGCTTACTGTCCTCATGGAAGTAACCAGGACACCTGTCGTTCTGGCTCATTGTCTAGGGTGGTCAGTCCTTTCCAGTCCTCTTGAGGTTATGGTGATGCAGGAAGATGGTTTCTAAGAAGGTTTGGGTAATGCAGGAAGATGATCCTTCATCATAGCTTGCTAGAACAAGTTTCTTTGTCCTTTTCTTCTTTTGTTAGCTCTTTGTTTTGGTGTCTTGCATGCCTTAATTTGCATATTATTCGCTTGCACAGCACCCTGGGAGTTGCTTTGTTCCGTGGCATAGCTCCTTAATGGGTTGCTTTTGTTACAGTGTGGCAGGGAAGTCAGGGAAAGGGATAGAGGAATGTCTCATAAGAACTCTTAAAACACTTCAAAAACTGGTAAGTAATTAACATTACTAATAACTATCGGAGTAAACAAGGGGTACAACAAACAAGGTTTACAAATGGGATAAGAACATTAACTGTACATAACAAAACACAGTATTGTGAGAAATGAACTTGTAAAAATTCGTAAAAATCTAAATAAATGTATATAACAATAACGAAATAAAATATAAAGTACAGTATGACACACAAGCCCTTCCCAGATCTAGCCACGAATTCCCACTCAAAGGATAACGATCCTAGCCGGCGCCCATCAACAAAAGAATAGACAGGACGCGGCCCATCAAGCTGACAGAAAAAAAAAAAAAACTCCTCAAACTGACAAGGACAGGCTCGGTGACCATCAACGGGGAAGAATAGGCAGGACACGAAACATCAAGCCAAAACGGAGAGGCACCGACGAGATATTCATCACCGGACCCGAACACCTCGCCTTGCGGGCTACCGTTGGGGGAAGCCATCAAGTAAACAAAAGGAAAAATCCAGCCGAAATATCCATCGGCTCCAACCCGGATCCAGCCATCCCATCCGGATGGCCTGAACCACAAGAGCCACTCAGAATTTCTTTACATATGAGGAGACTCGGTCCGGACGTCCATTCGACTCTATTCTCCAATGCCAGGAAATCAATTCATACGACAATCAAGGACTGTTGATGAATGGTGCCTGCCTGGAATTCGGCCTCAAGGCTAAAAATCCCTATAAAAACCCCGGACAGTTTACCCTCCTTCGTGGATTTGGGAACACCTATACCTTTGGGTATAGACCCCTGTCCACCCAGCGCTGCGCTGTTTGTTTTATTGTGGTTTTCCCTCATTGTTTATTTTTTTATAGAAATTGTTTTATAATAAATTGTTTTTATTTAACCCAAATCTGCCTTTGCATTTATAACAGATTGGTGCCGTGACTCGGATCGGAGAAACTGCGGGGAATCTCGCTGCCCGGGACGGGTACCCCCGCTGATTTTGGCGGCCTGGTGAGTGAAGAACCCCCGTAGTTCGTTCCGATATCCGAACCAAATTTAGGCGGAGGTAAAAACCACAATAAAAAGGATAAATCCGGATCGGAGAGCTCGGAAGGCACGGAGCCTTCGGGAGCCGCGGCTTACTTTGCTCGTAAAACGTCTAGTGCGCACAAGGGACACCCACGCAGGAAAATAGCTGTAAGTACTGCTGGTTGAGCGGGAGCGATCGGGCGAGTGTGTGAGACGTGATCTGATCACGAAGCGAGTGCGGACTTCAAGGTCGCGTTTCCATCCTCCCGCGAGGGAATTGGCCGGCCGCGAAGGAAGCGATACAGAGTGAAAGTTTTTTTTCCCTCGACACACACTGGTAAAACCTGAGACCAAAGGGTGTCTCGGGAACTGATCGCAAGGTACTAAGAGGGGAAGGGACGTCTTGTCGAGCTCGAGGCTGGTAAACCCTCTTAGTAACGGACCCAGGGAGAGGTCCAGGGAAGAATCAAAAGTTCCGATTACAAGAGACCTCAGCTCAGCTCGCTGAAAGGTGAGTATCGGCAAATTTTGATTCCTAAGTACACAACGCAGAAACTGATATCGACTCACGGAGAAGTCGAAGAAAGGTAAGAATATATTTGCGAAGTATAAGGCAGAAAAAGAGTAAGCTTCAAGGAAGAAGCACAGGAAAAGATTCCTCCGATCAGGGGGAGGAATCACCAGACATCCCACTGGAAAGTCCCTTGGGGTGGATGCTAAAACACTAGGAAGATTGTCCCCAGAGGAAGGGGAAATCAAAGGAGAAATTAATACATTATTGTATGGAGGTTTGGGGAGGACAGGAGTTGAGAAGTCACCTCACTTGGCCAGTGTTAGGCACATTTGAAAAATAGACGTGTAACAAGTTGTTCTCCTATGTGGAGAACAAAGTCCCCTCAGATCCTGAGGAGAGGGAATACGCTAAGCTCTGGGTAAATGTCAGAGTAGGGCTATTCCCAATAAAGCAAAAAGAAAAACGTGAGTCGAAAACTGAGTCCTGGGAACCCCTCGATCACTTACCACCCCCGTATCGAGGACCAGCGGGACCTTCCTCTGCAGATCAAGTAATGCCCACAGCACCCTTGGGCCCCCGAGACCAACCCACTGAGATACGTGTGTCTCAGACGGGAGACTCGGGGCCAGCAGCGATGCCGGCAGCCCTTCCCCTTTCCCCGCCTGTAAACACCGTAACCACAGCAACCTCCTCGGAGGTTTTTTCTGCGCAAGGCTGGGGAACACCCTATCCATCCCTGCCGGTCCAGCCGCCACAACCGGGACCCTCCCATACAACGGAGGGGACTCCTCCCTTCAACCGGGTGGCGGCAAAATTCCCACCATTAATAACAGGGAGGCAACACACAATCACCAATTCCCCTCCCGCAAGTAGAACCCGTTTAAGAGCGAGAATGATAGATAATGAATGGGGAGAGAGTGAAGAGGGGCACCGGTTGTTCCCTCTTAGGGAAGTACCGACGGCCCCGGGAGTGATCGGTTTTGTGAATGTCCCCCTTAACTCTGGAAATGTAAGAACATTTAAAAAAGAGATGGGGCGGTTGTTAGATGACCCTCTCGGAGTGGCTGAGAGGTTAGATGAATTTTTAGGGAGTAGCATTTATACCTTTGACGATCTTATGGCAATCCTGAGATCACTGTTTAATCCGGAGGAAAGGGAAATGATTAAACAAGCCAGGATCAGAGACTGGGACAGACGCAATCCACAGGGGATGCCAGGTAACCAGAAATGGCCTAGCGCAAGCCCGAGCTGGAATGTACAAACAGAGGAAAGCAGATAGAACATGATGGATTTAAGGAGCATGATTGTACAAGGTATAAGAGAAGCGGTCCCTAGGGGCCAGAATATTAGCAAAGTTTTTAGAGAGTGTCAAGAAAAAAAAAGGAACCACCCACTGAATAGATCGAGAGATTACGGCGAAGTTTACAGATTTACTCTGAGACTGACCCGAACTCTCCTGTGGGGGAGGTTCTGTTAAAAAACACAATTCGTTGCTAAATCTTGGGAGGACATTAGGAGAAAATTAAAAAAGATCGAGGAGTGGCAAGATAAAAGCCTCCAGGAGCTCCTAAGGGAAGCTCAAAAAAAAAAGTATACATGAGGAGAGAAGATGAGAAGCAGAAATTGCAGGCTAAGGTTTTAGTAACTGCAGTAAAAGAAATCCAGAAACAAGAACAGATGCAGGGTAAGTTTAAAACACTACCCGGAAAAAGTCGAGGTTCTCACTGGGCAGCCCCGGCCCCACGGAGAGAGAGCCCGGAATGCTACTACTGTAAAAAAGGTAGGACACGTTCAGCGGAATTGTAAACAAAGAATAAAAGATGAGAAAATTTTTCAAGAAGATTAAGAGTGTCAGGGGCTCTTTAATTTAGAGACCAGAACATCCAAGAAGCCCTTGATAAAATTAAAAGTGGGCCCCTAACGACAAGAAGTAAGTTTTCTTGTAGATACTGAGGCAGAGAAAAGTACCCTGCAGAAATTGCCATACGGATGTGTGGCTAGCAGAGAAAAAGTTTTTGTAATCAGTGCAAAGGGAGACCCCTTTGAAGTACCTATAATAAAAGATGTGGAAATAGAATCTAAAAATAAAATTTGCTTAGGGAATTTGCTATTAGTAGAAGAAGCAGATTACAATTTACTGGGAAGGGACATGATTGTTGCTTTAAGAATTAATATCTTGATTAAAAATTCTGAATTAGTGGTGAAAATATTTAAGTTGACTCCTAAAAATGAAGAGAAAATAAACCCTGAAGTATAGCATTCAAAGAGAGAAGGGAGTTGAAACAAATAATTGATGACCTCCTAAACGGGGATACTTTAGAGCCTTGCATGTCTCAACACAACACCCCCATCCTGGCTGTAAAAAGACGGATGATAGCGTCCGATTAGTCCAGGACCTACGAGCGGTAAACGCTAGGACCCGGACTAGATTCCCGGTGGTGGCCAACCCCTATACTTTACTAAATAGACTCACACCAGAAGATGTGTGGTATAGTGTGATTAATTTGAAAGATGCTTTTTAGACTTGCCCTCTAGATGAAAGGAGTAGAGATTATTTTGCATTTCAGTGGGAGGACCCAGATAAAAACCGTAAGCAACAGCTAAGGTGGACGGTCCTCCCCCAGGGGTTTGTGGAGTCTCCGAACCTTTTCGGACAAGCTTTAGAACAAATGTTAACCCAATTTGCTCTTGAAGACAGGACAAAGCTTTCACAGTATGTAGATGACTTGCTAATAGCTGGACCGACTGAAGAGAGTGTGAAGAAAAGCACGATTGCCTTGTTAAACTTTCTAAGAAAGAAAAGTTTGAAAGTATCAAAATCCAAGCTGCAATTCACAGAGCCTGAAATAAAAAATAAAATACCTCAGACATTAGATATCTCAAAGAAAAAATTAGACCCGAAGAGGGTAGCAGGCATCCTTGCATTGCCTGCACCAAAAACAAAAAGGCAAATTAGACAAATTCTAGGGCTCTTAAGATATTGCAGGCAGTGAATTGAGGATTTCAGTGAAAAAGTGAAGTTTTTGTATGAAAGATTAAACACTGACAAGCTGAAGTAGACTGAACAGAATGAGTCTAATTTCCAGAAATTAAAAACTGTTCTTATGACTGCCCCAGTACTAACTCTACCAGATACGAATAAAGAATTCCAGTTGTTCGTGAATGTGAGTAAACAAACAACACAGGGAGTCCTGACTCAGGAATGGGCAGACAAAGGGAAGCCTATAGGCTTCAAAGATCTTAGATCCAATCAGTCGGGGTTAGCCTACGTGTTTACCAGCAATTGTAACAGTGGCTCTGTTAATAAGAGAAGCAAGGAAAATAACTTTTCCTCCCCTAGTAGTTTACACTCCCCACGATGTGAAAAACATATTGCAGCAAAAAGCAGAGAAGTGGCTGACTGATTCCAGGCTTCTAAAATATGAAGCCATCTTAATCAGCTCACCCGGTTTAGAATTGAAAACCACTGCACAAAAAATCCTGCTCAGTTTTCTATTCAGAAAAATTAGTACATGATTGTTCTAAAATCGTAGAGCTGCAGACCAGATAAGTTACATCAACGCAAACTGTGATTGTTTTCCATTTATACATTTTAAATGTGCTTGTTGTAAACAAATTTGAGTAACCCACTGTTGGGGAGAGTACAAACCTAAGAGACTGTGTACCAATTGTCTGACTAAAGAACAGGAGCTGACTAGCCGTTTCTTAATACTTGTCACCCGGGCGGGGTTTTTAGAACTTGACTCTCCTGAGTGGTACCTGCTTTTTCAAAAGGGGATTAGAGGTAAACTAGACTCCAAAGCAAAAACTTTAAAAATTGAGTGCCAAAAGACAGTCAAGGTACCGAGCAGGACAGACACAATTAAGTCGTCTCGGGGGGCTGCTTTCAAGAGAAGGTACGCCATTAGGACTACAAGGGCCCCTGAAGAATATCCTTGCTGCTGAGAAGATGGTAATCCCCGCCGTATATTTCTATACGGGCGAAGGGCAAGGCAGAGGGATACACCGGTGGGGAATCCTGACTGTCCTGAGTCTAGCCGTGTGCTTAGCCGAGAGAATGATTCCCGAAGTACCTCCGGGGGAGCGTCTCCTGGGGAAGTGTGAGCAGTGTCAGACTGCCACAGATACCAGACGAATAGTTAACTACTGTCCTCCGGAACGTTGTTTGTCTAACAGCACTCAGTATAATCTTTGTGAATTAAAGGGGAAGGTCTAGTGTTACCACTCAGGAGCAAGGCTTAAGAACGGGCAGTCTAAAACTCCTATGAAAAGAAAGACTGAAAATTCCCATTTCAGGTATAAGAAAGAAGTGGAAATGATTCCCCCAATTCCAATCTGCAGTCAATGTAACAAAACGGTCTAGATAGGGGGGGAAAAGACAATCCACCTTTTTGGCATATTATGCGGTTAACCCTTTATGTTACAATAAAGCGAATTTGAAAATGTGTACCATGGGAGGGAAAGTATATTGGGAAAGTAGAAATTTAAAACATGAAAAAAAGGTTTTTTTAATAATGAACCGATAATCCTTGATTTGTTAAAAAGTAGTGATGACCGGGTATGTTTGCAATTCAACCAAGTATTCTGCTTCTCCAGGGATGAAGAAGGGGTGGACCCTGAAAACAAAATATAAAACAACTAACCCTAGAGTTAAAGAGGCGAGAAGCGGAAGCTCGGAAAAAGAAGTTAGAACAGGAGAAGCTTAACTCTCTTAGTGAACATTATGAGCAATTAGAAAAACAATACAGCAATTGGGGGTTGCCAAACCCCAACCAGAATCTTTTCATAGATCTAATGCAAGAAATAGCCACAGAATTAGGTCTATCTAACTGTTAGATCTGTGGCAGTTTAAAATCAGCTGAAAGATAGCCTTGGAAGGGAGAGGAACTAACCCCAGAGTAACTTCTAAAAATGAGAAGGCTCTAAAATATCAAAAACAAGACCAGAGGGAAAAGAATTCACTGATCTAGTAAGCTATACCCCGTGTGTAAGCACACTCACGGTGAATTCGGAAAGCAAAACAAAAACCTAGCAACCTGAACCACCCGCGGGCTATTGGAGTCGCTCCCGAGGGAATAACTGTGAATAGATGGAAATAATTGAACTTTACTGGTACAAAAACTCTGGGGCCAATCCCTTCCATGAGCTAATAGAATTGAAGGAATATTGAGATGATCCGGCAAAGTTGAACAAGGGTTGGGAAGCTCCTAATAGTATACATTGGATATGTGGAAAAAGGCATACAGCGAGCTACCCAGAAAATGGAAAGGATCCTGCACACTTGGAATAATTCGGTCCTTTTTCTTTACTCTACCTAAAACAGAGAGTAAATCATTGAGCCCCTCCCTTTGAGACATTAAACAGACAAAGGAAAGAATTAAAACGGAAACTACCAATAGCGGGAGACAACCAGAAGTAGAACGAGGAAGAATGACCTGCCAAAAGGATCATTCAATATTACGGGCCGCTACTTAGGCAAATGATGGCAGCTGGGGTTACAGAACCCCCATTTATCTCCTCAACAGACTTATCAAGTTGCAAGCGGTGGTAAAGATAGTTTCCAACCACACTTCAGAAGCCCTAGAACTCCTAGCCAAACAACATTCACAAATGAGAGCTTTTGTGTACCAAAACAGACTAGCTCTCGATTATCTGCTAGCCGAGGAGGGAGGAGTGTGTGGCAGATACAACGAATCCGAGTGTTGTATGGAAATAGACGATTACGGAGAAACAATAAAAAGATTGGCTGCTGAAATTAAAAAGGTAGCTCATGTGCCAGTCCAAAAATAGAATTCAATCCTACAAGCCTCCTGGTGGGACCAGATATTCGGGCAAGGGGCTTGGTGGAAGAAGCTAGTATTTTTCATCACTTGTTCAGTTGCCGGAATCATTTTCCTTCCCTGCTTAATTCCTTGCTTCATCAGACTAATTCACTCTGTTGTGCAAGGAATGCAGATTGCCACACTTCCAATTGATCCTGAGAAAGCGCAAGGGAGACCTACTCCTCTCTCTAAACTAATGAAATTAGAGGAGGGAAAAGAAAACGAAAATGTGATTAAAGCCTTAAAGAAGTTTGAAAATAAATATAACCTGGCACAAGCATATAGTGAGAATTCGTTAACAGACTGGGAAGAAGATGAATGTGAGTAAAAAAATTATAGTCCTCCCCTGCAGAATTGGATGAAATAACACGAATTTTTAATGTAATGAATTATTAAGCGGGGGGACTGTGAGAAATGAACTTGTAAAAATTCGTAAAAATCTAAATAAATGTATATAACAATAACGAAATAAAATATAAAGTACAGTATGACACACAAGCCCTTCCCAGATCTAGCCACGAATTCCCACTCAAAGGATAACGATCCTAGCCGGCGCCCATCAACAAAAGAATAGACAGGACGCGGGCCCATCAAGCTGACAGAAAAAAAAAAAAACTCCTCAAACTGACAAGGACAGGCTCGGTGACCATCAACGGGGAAGAATAGGCAGGACACGAAACATCAAGCCAAAACGGAGAGGCACCGACGAGATATTCATCACCGGACCCGAACACCTCGCCTTGCGGGCTACCGTTGGGGGAAGCCATCAAGTAAACAAAAGGAAAAATCCAGCCGAAATATCCATCGGCTCCAACCCGGATCCAGCCATCCCATCCGGATGGCCTGAACCACAAGAGCCACTCAGAATTTCTTTACATATGAGGAGACTCGGTCCGGACGTCCATTCGACTCTATTCTCCAATGCCAGGAAATCAATTCATACGACAATCAAGGACTGTTGATGAATGGTGCCTGCCTGGAATTCGGCCTCAAGGCTAAAAATCCCTATAAAAACCCCGGACAGTTTACCCTCCTTCGTGGATTTGGGAACACCTATACCTTTGGGTATAGACCCCTGTCCACCCAGCGCTGCGCTGTTTGTTTTATTGTGGTTTTCCCTCATTGTTTATTTTTTTATAGAAATTGTTTTATAATAAATTGTTTTTATTTAACCCAAATCTGCCTTTGCATTTATAACAGTATTTTAACCGGGGTGGATTTCTTGAGAGATTTTATTCATGACAGTTAACGCTGTAGTTACTGTTGTTTGTTTGCCTTGTTATACATACTAGTAAAGAGCTGTTATTCCTATCCCCAGATATCTGCCTGAGAGCCCTTGATTTCAAAATTATAATCATTTGGAGGGAGGTGGTCTATATTTTCATTCCAAGGGAGGCTCCTGCCCTCCCTAGCAGACACCTGTCTTCCAAAACCAAGACAAACCTCCAAATGGACGTCCCCCCCAAAAAGCAAATTCAAGCGACCCCTCCCACAACTGGGTTATGAAAAAGGATTTCCTTGGAGAAAAGTAGAAAAAACTGTTTATTTAACAGAAATTGAATAATATTAAACAATAAAACCTCTCAATGTTTGATGAGATGGCAAATCCAGAAAAAGTCCTTTTCATGTGGTGCAGCTTGGCTCGCTCAGGTTCTTATCAATCCCTCCAGTGTTGGAAAGTGCCGAGGCCCAGGCCCTGGTGGGCCACGGGCGTGAACTCCTGGGGTTTGTCTGGTTTTCTTCAGTCCAGAGCAGGCTTGAACAGATACAAGAAAAAGGAAAAAAAAGTCCGGGGAACTTCTCTGCCTCAGCTAGCTAAAAACTAACTAAAAGCAAAAAAAGCTCTGTTCCGCTGTCTGTCTGTGCTGCAGACACCACAGTCCAGGAGCAGGATGCGGAGGAGTGAGTATTTTTCCTCATCACAAACTGCGCGCTTCTTCTTCCCCCCCTTTGCTCTCAGAGCCAGTCTTAAAGGTTCAGAACTTAATATGTAACATAAACAAGGCAGCTGAGGATACAAGCATCATAAAGTCACCCCAGGACACTGGGTTAAGAACTGGCTGAATGGCTGGGCCCAGAGAGTGGTGGTGAATGGTGCTGCATCCAGATGGTGTTCAGTCACTAGTGGTGTCCCTCAGGGGTCTGTGCTGGGGCCAGATCTGTTCAATATTTTTATTGACGACATGGATGAGGGTATTGAGTCTTTCATTAGTAAATTTGCTTCTTAAGGAAAAAATAGTGGTGCTTTTTTTCTGCTAATCTTTGATGGATCCCAGCTTTGAAAGCATGGAAAGGAGTAAAATGACTGCCAGTTGCAGTTATAAAAACTGTCTGTTTGTCCTGGTGTGGAGCTGTGTAGAGTCAGGGAGTGGGCGGATAGTCTGGGAAATGCTGAGGGGTTTTATTTGGTTATGACAATTCTTCGGGTGTGCAGGAGACACAAAACAGTGCTTCTTCCAATGGCAATGCTCAAAGAAACTACTTCTGCAGACCCACTAGATGAGGACCTCAGATGGCAGGCGGCTGTTGGCAGTGGTATTCTCCCTGCTGTTTTGGGCAGCAATCTCTGCCCATGTTGGATGCTTTGGAAGCAGAACAGGACAGAGTTCTGTGGTTGGTGCTGCAGGCAATGGTTGGCATCCAGGGACGGGCAGAGCATAGGACTGATGGACCCACTGTGACTGCAGTACAGTGGTGACCAACTGTCCAATGTGGTGGTGTTGGGTAGGATGTGCTTCAGTATTTTATTCATCCCAGGATGTTAGGAAATTGTCCCCCCTAGTATTATTCCCTGGGAAACACATTTCCCCATTTATCAGATTTCCCTCGTTTTCACTTCATTATTCCTAGTGATATGCCAATAACACCCCTTTGTTAGGTTTTTGCGTTTTGCTAACTTAAAAAAAAGGAAGTAATTTTTACCATTTTATTAGTCTAAATGAGTGATATATCTTTTAGTTCCTCCTG
>NC_142217.1:935016-978999 GCF_049639895.1 Pseudopodoces humilis
GGGGGCCACCCCTAAAAATGTCACTTAAAGCCGTCATGATCCCCCCTAAAAAGGGGCTTGTGGGGCTGCAGCTGCATAAACACCCTAAAATGGGGAGGAAAAAACACCCCTGTAGTGGTGGGATCCCCCCCAAAAAAACCTGAAAAAGAGAAAAACTCCTCTTCAGAGGGGCCTGAAGACCCTGAAAGGCCCTGGAAGAGGGACAAGATCCCCTCCTCTGCTGGGGCCTCCCCGAGCCGGGAACTCTCCCGTTCCTGCACTCGGGGGAGCCCCGAACGACGGCGGCTCCTGGGCTGAGCCCCCCTCAGCCGGGGCTGCGGGGGGAACTGGGGGGGCTGGGACGGGGCTTGGGGGTCCTGGGGTGAACTGGGGGACCCTCAGTGCTCCCACCTCCCCCTGTTCCCCTGTCCCGCCCCGTTCCCATTGTTCCCCCAAACCTCCGCTGCCCCCAGCTCGGTTTGGGAGGGACCCAGCCCTTTCCCATCGTGTCCCGGCCCGGCCCCGCTCACCCGAGGGCTCCGAACCACGCACAGGGACAGAGGAGGGACAGAGGAGGAGGAAGAGGAGGGACAGAGAAGGAGGAAGAGGAGGAGCAGGAGGAGGAAGAGCTGGAGCAGGCAGAGGAGGCTCCACGTGCGCTCCCCACTCTCTGGATCTGCAGCTCCTTCGGGACCATCGCCCCCCATCCCGCAGGTGCCCGGGGAGCGGGAGCTCGCCCCAAATACCCCGGGGGTCCCTGGGTTTGGTGTTTTTGGGGGGGATGTTTGGGGATGGCAGGGCTCCAGAGCCGAGCTGCAGATGCCTGTCGGGGGGACCCCAGGGGTCCCCGGGAGGTGTTTTTGGGGGGTCCCGGTGGCGGTGGCGGCAGAGCCCCGGCGGGGCCGGGGGGATGCGGGTCCGGCATGGCCGGGAAAGGGGTTCGGGGCTCCCGGTGCCGGCAGTGGCTGCTCCCAGCATTGCCCAGTTGTTCTGCCTGTGTGGCTCCAGTTTCCTCTGTGCACCACGATAAGCCAAATCACTCCCAGTCATTCCCTATTAGAGTACAATTTGTCTCTATTTTATCCCATTTTTTCCACATTTTTATCCAATTTTCCCCCATTTTTATTCTATTTTTTTCCCATGTTTGGTGTATTTTCTCATTTTTTTCCTATTTTCATATAATTTTTCCCCATTTTTATCCTATTTTTTATTTTTTCCCCAAAATTTTCCCCATTTTTTCCCTCAATTTCTCCCTTTTTAATCTCATTTTTCCTGAATTTTTTCTTAATTTTTCTGATTTTTTTTTCTGTTTTTTCCTGCATTTTTACTCAATTTTTTCTCCATGTTGTCCTAATTTTCCCCAATTTTTTTCCCATTTTTAATCTATTTTTTCCCCATTTCCCCATTTTACCCTCTTTTTGCTCCATTTTTCCCCAGTTTGTTCCCCATGTCCTCTCCTGTTTTCCCCATTTTCTTCCATTTTTCTCCCACTTTCACTTCATTTTTACCATTTTTATTCACGTTTTCCCTTCATTTTTCTCCCAGTTTCTCTCATTTTTTTTTCCCAATTTTTATCCTGGTTTTATCTCATTTTTCCATCATTTTATCCCCATCTTCTTCCATTCCTCTCTCCCATTTTTCCCAATTTTCCCTCCATTTCCGTCCCATTTTTCCCTATTATTTTCCCATTTTGGCTCCAATTTCCCCCATTTTTGCTCCATTTCCATCCTATTTTTCCCTATTTCCCCCTAATCTTCCCCATTTAATTATTCCAAAAAATTAATATTTTGGCAGGGAAAAATAGAAATTTTGGTGGGAAAAAAGGGTGTTTTAGGGGCAAAACTCCATGAATTTGAATCACAGTTTTCCCATGATTTTTCCATGTTTTTTCCATGATTTCTAACCGGAAGGAGGAGTGGGATTCATCTGAACATTCTGGAAGCTGGAATAGGTCCAGGCCATCTACCTTCCCAAAAATCTTGACCAGCTCATCTGCAATTCCACCTTTCCCCACTCCCTGGATTCCCAGGTCTGGAAATTCTTCTACGGCCTCCCAGGTAGGCAATTCCCAAAATTCCATGGAAAAATGGGATTGGGGGATTTCATCCTGTTTTTTTCCTGATTTTCCCCATTATTTTCCCCAATTTTTTTCTCTCTTTTTTTTTTTTTTTTATTAATTTTCCTGATTTTTCCCTCATTTTTCCCTGAATTTTTCCCAGTTTTTTTGCCATTTTTTCCTGATTTTTTTGTTTTTCCTGATTTTTCCCTCTTCCCAAAATTTTTTGTCTTTTCCCCAACTTTTTCTCAAATTTTTCCATAATTTTTCTGGTTTTTCCCATTTTTTCCCAATTTTTTCCCTTGTTTTTCACATTTTCTTTTCCTGATTTTCCCCCAGTTTTTTTCATTTTTTTTCTGATTTTTTTCCCTGATTTTTTCCAGGTTTTATTCCCTTTTTCTTATTTTTTTCCTAATTTTTCACAATTTTTTTCACAATTTTTTTCACATATTTTTCAATTTTTTTTTCCTGATTTTTCCCTCTGATTTGTCCAAATATTTCCCTTTTTTCCTAATTTTTCCTGGTTTTTTCCTGTTTGTTTCCCTGATATTTCCTAGTTTTTTCCCAGTTTTTTTCCCAATTTTACAAAGTTTTTTTCCCCACTTTCTTGTACTCATTTTTTTTTTTCCCTTGATTTTTCCCAGTTTCTTCCCAGTCTTCTTCCTCTTTCTTTTCCTGATTTTTTCCTGTTTTTTCCCAGTTTTTTTCCTAATTTTTTTTCTTGATTTTCCCCCACTTTTTCCTGATTTTTCCCTCTTCTTATTGCAATTTCTTCCTGGTTATTCCCCATTTTTTTTCACAATTTGTCCCTGATTTTTCCCTGTATTTCCTAATTTTTTTACTGATTTTTCCTGATTTTTTCCAGGTTTCTTCCCTCTCTTTTCTTGATTTTATCCAATATTTGCTCAATATTTATCCAGATTTTCCCCGTTATTTCCTGATTTTTATTGATTTTTTTCATGATTTTTTCATTATTTTTTTATCATTATTTTTTTATTTTTCTGATTTTTTTTTCAATTTTTTCCATTTTTTTTCTTAAACTTTTCCTTGGTTTTTGTGCTTTTTCCTGTTTTAATCCCATTTATTTCCCTGATTTTTCCCTTTTCCTTTCCCTAATCTTTCTGGTTTTCCCCAGTTCTTTCCTCATTTTTTTCATTATTTTTTTCTGATTTTTCCAGATTTTTTTATTCTTTTCCTGTTTGTTTCCCTGATTTTCCCTTGATTCTCTTTTTTTTCCACATTTTTTCTCTGATTTTTTCCGAATTATTTTCCTTATTTTTTTGCAATTTTTTCTCAAATATTTCTGGTTTTTCCTTCATTTTTCCTTCATTTTTCCAATATTTTTCTCAATTTTTTCCTGATTTTTCCTGATTTTTCCCAGGGTCTTTTCAGCTTTCTTTTCCTGATATTTTCCCTGATTTCTCACAATTTTTCACCATTTTTTTCATGTATTTCCCATTTTTTCCTGATTCTTCTCTCTTCCTTTCCCAAATTTTTTCTAGCTTTTTCCCAATTTCTTCTCAAATTTCCCTAGTTTTTACCTGATTTTTCCTGGTTTTTTTCCTATTATTTTCCAGATTTTTTTCCTCTTTCTTTTCTGGATTTTCCCCAATTTTTCCAAGTTCTTTCCCAGTTTTTTCCTGATTTCCCCAATATTCTTTCCAATTTTCCCTGGTTTTTCATGATTTTTCCTTCTTTTCCTATTTTTTCCTGATTTTTTCCCCATTTCTTCTGACTTTTCCTGATTTTTCCCAGATTTTTTCCACTGTCTTTTCCTGATTTTTCCCCAATTTTTTCACATTTTTTTCCTTGAGTTTTCTCTTTTTTTCCCCCAAATTTTTCCTGGTTTTCCCCAATTTTTTGTCAGATTTTCCCCTGTTTTTCCCAAATTTTTCCTAATTCTTTTGTGATTTTTCCCTGATTTTTTTTTATTTCACCCTGATATTTTTCTGTTTTTTCCCTGAATTTTCCCTTCCATTTTCCTTGAATTTATTCTGGGCTTTTTTCCATTTTTTCCCCAATTTTCCAGTTTCCTTCACACTCCCAGTCTGATCCCGGTCACTCCCAGTATGAGGCCAGTGGCCCCCAGTTGCTCCCTGTCAGTGCCAGTATGACCCCAGTAGCCTCCAGTGTGATCCCTGGGACTCCCTGTCTCTCCCAGTATATCCCAGTCAGCCCCAGCATGCTCCCAGTCATTCCCAGCTCCTCCCAGTTGCTTTCAGCATGATTCCAGTTGTTCCCAGCCACTCCCAGTCAATCCCAGTATGATTCCGGTCACCCGCAGTGGGATCCCAGTCTCAGCCAGCAGGGACCCAGCTGCTCCCACTGTGATCCCAGTATGATCCCAGTTGAGTATGATCCCAGAATAGTTGCAATTCTTCCCAGTTCCTACCAGTATGATCCCAGTTGTCCCTGGAATAGTTCCAGTTCATCTCAGCATGGTCCCACTCACTCCCAGTTTCTCCCACTGTGATTCCAGCTGTTCCCAGTATGGTCACAGACATTCCCAGTATATCCCAGCTGCCCAGAGCATGCTTGTGCTCATTCCCAGTCATTCCCAGTTACTCCACTAAGGTTCCAGTTACCCCAGTACAAACCAGTCCCTGCCAGTGCTGCCACTCCTGGGATCCCCCAGCCCTCTCTGTGTTCCCCCCTCCTGGATCTCCCCAGAGGAGCCCCAAGGGCTGGCAGTCCCCAGCCAGGGTCCCCAGCCAGCCCCAGGTTGGATCTGCAGCCCCCAATTTTCCCAGTTTCCCTCTCCTTTTCCCCGGGCCGGGTTACCCCCGTCCCCAGCGGGTGGGAGCAGCTGAGAGCCCCGCGCTGCCCATCCTGACCTGTCCCGGCTCCATCCCCGCTCCTGCCGTGGGCTGTGAGGGGTTTGGGAACGGGGCACCGAGGGTGTCACTGCTCCTGGGGGAGGAGGAGGAGGGATGGAAGAGGAGGGGTGAAGAAGGAGAGAGAGAAGGGATGGAAGTGGCAGAACAAGGTGGAGTTAGAGAGGAGGAGCAGGAGGAAGAGGAGGGACAAATGAAGATGAGGGAAAGTAGATAGAACCATGATATCAAGCACTCCCCAAATTCACAGCCCCCCCCACCTGTGGGATCATCACCCCCCATCCCACAGGTGGCCGGGGAGGGGGAGCTCAGCCCAGATATCCTGGGGGGTGCCTGGGTTGGGTTTTTTGGGGGGTATGTTTGGGGAATGAAGAACTCCAAAGCTGAGCGGAAAATGCCCCTTGGGAGCCCTGGTGGCAGCTGCTGGCAGAGGCAGCCGGGAGGAGCAGAGCCCTCTGTCCCCCCAGACCCCAACGTGGGGAGCCGAGAGAGCAGGAGTGCCGTGGTTCACGGGACCCTCAACAGCCTGGAGAGGGGAAGGGGGGACTCCTTGTACTGCCTGCACCCCGAAACAGAGAATAAGGGGAGAAGCGACACTGGAACCCCGAAAAACCCCCACCATCTCTATGTGTTGAAGTGAAAATGGGGGGAACTTTTCAGATTCCTGAGACACCCAGCAGCCTGGGCAGGGCAGGAACTAAGTAGGTGATGAACCCCCATTACAACCGTGACCCCCAGCAGCTGAAACAGGGGGGTACCCCTGAACACCAAAGGGGACAGACCAGAGATGGGGAACTCCTGGGAGGCATTTTCAGGGCTGAATCTTGGTGTTTGGGAGGTTTTTATGGGCACCAGATGCCTGGTGACTTCTAAAGGTGGACTTGGAGAGAAGAAACCACTTAATCCAATGTGCTCATACATTGTATTTTTCCCCAAACCAGGATTTCTCATTCCCAAATCTTGGCCAGATGGAGAAAGAGGCTGTGAGGAAGAGGAAGATGCCCCAGGACACCCAGACAGGTGAGGAGGAAGTCAGTGCCCCTTTCCCCCTCTCTCCTGCTCCATCTCCCAGCCCAGCATGGCCCCTGGCTGCAGGACAACCCCGCTGCCGATGCCGTCCTGCCGGGGACGCACTGGGGGGGATCTCCTTCCCCTTCCCTCTGGCATGGAGGCAAATCCCATCCTCTCCTTGTCCTTCCTCCCCCAGACAAGGAGCTGAGGATGGAGACCAGGGAGGACAAATCCCCTCGGCAGAACCTCATGGAAGAGGCCGTTTTGAGCGGCTCCACAGTGGAGGAATCCAACAGGGAGGAAAATCCCCAGAGATCCTGCAGGAGGAGTGGCTCCAAACGCAGCCCAGGGTGCTCTGAGGAGGAAAAACCCACCCTGTGCCGGGAAGGCAGCCGGAGATCCAGCCGGGGCTCTGAGCTGGTGGTCCATGAGCAGCTTCAGGATGGGGAGAAGCCCTACAAGTGCTTGGAGTGTGGGAAGAGCTTCAGCCGGAGCAACAGCCTGATATGCCACCAGATGATCCACACTGGGGAATGGGCCTACGAGTGTGGGCAATGTGGGCAGGGCTTCAGCTGCAGCTCTGAACTCATCGTCCACCAGCGCATCCACACTGGGGAGAGGCCCTATGAGTGTCCTGAGTGTGGGAAGAGGTTTCAGAGGAGCTCCGCTCTCCTCAGGCACCAGCGGATTCACAGGGATGAGAGGCCCTTCCACTGCCCTGACTGTGGGGAGGGCTTCAAGCTCAACTGCACCCTCGTCACCCACCAGCGCATCCACACTGGGGAGAGGCCGTACGAGTGTCAGGAATGTGGGAAGAGCTTCAGAAACAGCTCTAACTTGTCCATCCACCAGAGGACCCACACTGGGGAACGGCCCTATGAGTGTGGGGAATGTGGGAAGGGCTTCAGCCGGAGGTCACAACTGATCATCCACCAGATGATCCACACTGGGGAGAGGCCTTACGAGTGTCCCGAGTGTGGGAAGAGGTTTCAGACCAGCTCCCATCTCCTCATGCACCAGCGGATTCACACGGATGAGAGGCCCTTCCGCTGCCCCGACTGCAGGAAGGGTTTCAAGTACAACTCCACCCTCATCACCCACCGGCGCATCCACACTGGAGATGGCCCTACGAGTGTCCCCAGTGTGGGAAGAGCTTCACCCAGATCTCTCACTTGACCCAACACCAACAGAGGCACTGGTAAGGGAAGCCTCTGCCTTGAAGGTTGGGCCCTGCAAGCCCAGGAACGAACTCCACCTGGGCCCCTTGTGAGGTGGCAGCCCAGGGATTTCTGATTGGGTTTGGGCCCCTGGGGTTTCTCCCTTGCTGTGTTCCCAGTGGTCCCTGACCTTGAACTCCACCCTGGTTCTCAAACCTCATCTCCCTGCCTCTGTTTGGGGCTGTCTCTGGATCTGAGTTTGTTCCTGAGCTGAATAAATGTTTTCCTGAGCAGAATCCCATCTCGTTGGTGTCCCCTACTGGTTCCTGGTTCATGTGGCCTCCGTGGACATGATGTTGCGAGCCCGGAACGCAAGACCCCACAAAATTGAGACCTGCCCCCAGCCCTCACACAATCCCAAAATTCCCTAAAATTCACCCAAGTCCCCCAAAATTCCTTTAATTTCCTTAAAATGCCCTTTTTGTCCCCCTCCAGGACCAGGTGCCTCGGCTGGATCTCAGGGACAGCCCCAGGAACTTGGAGGGGGTCTCTCCTCCCCTGCCACTCCTGCTGCTTTTGGAAAAAAAAAATTTTCAAAAATTCTTTGGATTCAAGGAGGAGTTTCCCCATTTTTGACACATTTTTGGGGAGTTCTCCCCCAAATTTTATCCTTTTTAGTTTTTTGGGGTTTTTTTACTATTTTTTGGTGGCTTTGGCATTCTTCAAAGTGGGCTTTTTTTGGAGGGGGTTCCCACAATTTTTTTGAGGGGTCCCTCAATTTCTTCGGGGGGAATCACCCCCTCCCTCAATTTTTCCTCTGTCTCCCTTTCCCCAGATTGGGGTGGGGGTGGTCATTTTTTCTTTTTTTTTTTTCTTTTTACCTTTTTTCCCCCCCCTTTTTTTTCCCTCTTTTTATTTATGTGCACTTAATTTGGGGGGACTGAGGGGCAGGAATTTTGGAGAGGTGTCACCCAGAGTGCTGGAAAAGTTGGGGGCACTCCCCTCCCCAAAAAAACGGGAAAAATCCCAGGAATTCTGGGGTTTCCCCCCTACCCAAAGTGTGAAAAATGTGAAATAAAAAATTTACGTTCTCAGTTTTTTGGTGATTTTTGGGGGAAGGAGTTGCAATTTTGGGGGGCTTCTTGGGAGGGGTCACTGGTTTTTTGTGGAGGATCTCCTGAGTTTTTGAGGGGGATTTTGGGAGGAATTTGGGGGTTTGGAGGGAAATTTGGGGGTTTGGGGGGAAAATTTGGGGTTTTGGGGAGAACTTTTCGTTTTTTAGGGGGAGGATTTGAGGTTTTGGGGAAAAAATTGGGTTTTGGGGGGAAAATTTTGGATTTTGGGGGGGAAATTTGGAGTTTTGGGGGAGATTCTTTAGTCTTGGGAGGATCTGGGACTTTTGAGGGTGTATGGGGGTTTTTCGGGTTTTGGGGGGATTTGTGAGGAATTTTGGGATTTTGGGGGAGGAATTTGGTGGTTTTGGGGGGAAATTTAGGGGTCCTGGGAGAGGTTCTGATTTTGGTAAAGGGGATTTGGGGAGAATTTTTTTGGTTTGGGGGAATTTCCATTGATGGGGAGGGGTCCTGATCCCAGTGAGGAGGGGCACTTTGGGGAGGCCTGAATTTGAGGAGGGGTCTCAGGGAGGATTCCCCATTTTGGGGCAGGGTTTGGAGTGGATTTAGGGGGATTTTCCAGCAATGGGGAAGCATCTTGGGGGTGGGATTTGAGGAGGGGTCTCATCAGAGCCCCATCCTGAGCTGGAAGTGGGGGGGATGTTGGGAGTAGAATTTGGGGAGGATTTGGGGGGAGATTTTCCAGCCATGGGGAAGGGTCCAGATCCCAGGGCGGTTCCTGAATTTTGGGAGTGGTCTGGAATTTGGGGGCAGTCTTATCGGGGCAGCAGGTGGATCTGGAAGCGGGGCACGATGTTGGCTAAGCCGCTCTCCAGGGGGGCCGTGGGCAGCTCCTCGGGGGGTGCCGGGGGTCACGGCCGCAGGCGCTGCAGCAGCGAGGTCAGGAACAGGAACAGCTCTGCCCGCACCAGCGCCTCCCCCAGGCACAGCCGCTGCCCTGTGGGGAGGGGGCGTCAGCACCGCCCCACCCCAAAGGGTCGGGAGTCCCAAAAGGGTCTGGGGGTCTCTAGAGGGACTGCGGGTCCCAAAAGGGTCAGGGGGTCCCAAAAGGGGCTGGGGGTTTCAGGGATTGGGGATTCCAAAAGGGCCTAGGGGATTCCAAAGGGTCTGGGGACTTTGGGGGCTACCGGGTCCCAAAAGGGTCTGGGGTCCCAAAAGGGTCTGGGCTACCCCAAAAAGGGTCTGGGGGGTCCCTAAAGGGTCCGGGAGGTTTGGGATTGGGGTCCCAAAATGGTCTGGGGGTTTCAGGGGTGAGGGTCCCAAATGGGTCTGGGGTCCCCACCCCAAGGAATTTTGGGATTCCAAAAGAATTTAGGGCCCCACTGCAAAGGAATTTGGGGATTTTGGGGATTCCAGAAGGATTCAGGACCCCACCCCAAGGATTTATGGGATTTTTGGGGTGCCCACTGGCCGAGAAGGGCACAAAGGCCTCGTTGTGCTGGAACTGACCCTGCTCATCCAGGAAGTTCCCAGGGTCAAATTTTGGGGATTTTTGAAGGATTTGGGGTTGTATAGGACCGAGCTCAGCAGGGGGTAAATGTCTGTGCCCTGTGGGGTCAGGTGTGGGGCCAGAAGGGTCATTTGGGGTCAGGTGTGGGGTAAGAGGAGTCCTTTAGAGTAATTTGGGGTTATTTGTGGTAATTTGGGGTCATTGGTGTCATTTGGGGTTACTAGGGTGTAAGAGACAGTCTGAAGTTACCCTCATCTGCCTCACAACCATTGCAAAAACAGAGACCGAGACCCTGAAGACCCCAAGGGACTTTGGGCAGGGGTTCTGGCCTGGTTGAGGTGGAAGCTTGCCAGGTGATTGTTTGCAGGTGTGCTTGTTGTGCTGTCAAGGTACACTGCCTTCATTCCTGCTGCTGAGCAGGGACTTGTAAGGAGCGGCCTGTTCTGTACCTTACACCTGCTTCCCAGAGCAAGGGGTCTCATCACAATAGCCTGGGAATTTCCCCACCTCTTGGCCAGCTGCCCCTTGCTTTGAAACAGACTGTAAAAATTACTTTTCCAAGTTACTTTCTTTGAGAGAGATCTCCCCACGGAGGAAGACACCAGCAACCCCATCTCGTCTGTTGGTAACTATAACCACCCCTTTTCTCTCTTTACATTGGCTCTTTCCCCTCTCTCCCTCTCTCCTTCTCTCTCTCCCCCTCTCATCTATCGCATAACCCATGTTGCTGGCACTAAAATAAAGATGCATTACTGCTGTTGTGATTTAAACTGAAATCCCTTGGCGTCCTTTTTGCAATCTGAGATCAAACGAACCTCTCATGACTCCCACTTGTGTTAGGGGATTGTGACACTCGGGAGTGGGGTGACCCAAGGTGCGGCTTAGAGCAAATGCTCCATGGCACAAGGATATTGGTAGGCACATGGTGGAGACAAGGATGAGGAGACCTCCAGTACGGGTTCCAAAGGCTTTTACTCCACTGGAGGGTCCAGGGACTGAAGACTGAGAACACAACTTTGTGGGGGTTTTTATATGGGGGAGGCCAGAGGGAGGGTACAAAACTTTAACCAATAGGAAGAAGCTATGGGAGGAGTGGAAGGTTCCATTCAACAATACAAGAGGGGAAACAAGGGGAGCAGAGTGGGTCACATGGGCCAATGGGGAATTGGAGATCAGGGGATTTCCAAAGGGGCTGTTCAGGTAGGAGGCTGGCCTAAGGGAAGACTGACAAATGGGTGTAATGACAGGCAGGGAATATGAGAAAACAAGGGCTAGGCTTGAGGCAGGATTTGATAGGTGGGTAGGAGGATGCAAACTAGGAACAAACCAATGACTTAGGGGAATAATGGGAGAAACCATTCAAACAAAAAACACCACAACAATAAGAACTGTTAACCATTACAGGAGGTGGCATCTTCAGGAGGCAATGGATGTGAGTGAGCTCTTGCCACATTGACACTGATTGTTCTGTGTGGAAAGGGACACTGAGAACTTGCCTCCAGCATTCTCCATGGATCTCAAACTGCCATGTGCCAGAGCTTCCAGATAATCCATGTTCTGATCTCAATCTAGAAGAGAGCACAGATCAGAACCCTTTCCATGGTGCCCCCAGCAGAGCTGCGTCTGCCTTTGTCTGGCAGAAAAAGGGATGCGGGCAGAGTGGGCAGGTGCCACCCTGCTCTATTTGTGCGCCAGGCCTGAGCCTCAAATGTTTCTGATTTCTTAGCTAATTTCTCCCTGGCTCCTCTTTAACATGAGCAAAAGAATAGCATCACACAGTCCAGTTTGGCAAATAAGGCTTGTGAACGACCGAGTGCTTCCACTAAATTAAAAACTCAATGTGCTTGAAAGCCGACCTTCTGTTTGCTCAGGCCTCCTCACCTATGTAGAAGAGGTTACTTTATACTGCTGTTATGTGGGTTTTAGGAGTATGTGGGTTTTTATCTATGATAGAGATGATGAAGTGTTGAACTCATTCCAATGAGCTGCCAAAAGCAGTGACTTTAGTCTCTCTTTGGCTGGGGAGTAGTACCGGCCTTGCTGAACACAGGCAGCAGCACGAGCAGGGCTCCTCCAGCAGCAGGGACACGCCACGAGCCAGGAGAGGACCATGGCACCAGAGGGGACCGTGGCACCAGAGGGGACCATGGCACCAGGGGGGACCGTGGCACCAGAGGGGACCGTGGCACCAGGGGGGACCGTGGCACCAGCCATTCCCAAGGCCTGAAAAGGGTGGCAAAGTCAGGTGGTGCTACCCGGCTGCATGAACAGCCCAGGCAAGGCGTGGTGAGGAGCCAGGTCTGGGGGCCATCCAAGGAGTCCTGTCAAGAGCAAATGGTTCTAATATTCTCTCTGGGACGAAAAAGGAGCAATCTTTAGAGTGAACTGGTGCTAATAAATATTTGCTCACATATGGTGGGGTTTCTCTGCAAATGGGCTTTGATGGGAAATTTCGAACCACATTTAGTTTTACTCTTTAAGTCGAGCACCTGAGTATCTTTGTTGAAGAATAGAGAATTGTTTGTAGCAGTATTTTCTCAGGAGGGGCCTTACATTTTAGCACAGGAGGAAGGTAAGGCAAAGTTTAAAAGCTTTCCCCTCCTGAAGTGACACACTTTCCCAGGAGGCTGTGAGGAGAATTCCCCTCAGCCACTGCCAGGGCTGTTTGCCTCCTCTGCAGGCTCAGGATTCTGGGAGTTCCACGAGCCTCAGCTCCCACAGTATTTTCCTCTGAATATTTCTTGTTGTGCAGTACACAGAGAGAATATTTTGTGACAGATTCTCTTCTGGGTTTTGAGGTGAATCTCAGTAATTCTGTTGATTTTCATGTCCAGATGAACTTTTGGTAGATAGGAAGGAAAAGGGAAGAAGTACCATGGAAAATCAATTGTTCAAAATTTGAGAGGCCCAAGCACAGTAAAAATGAAGTCTAAACTGAAGAATTTTTTTAATTTTTCTTTTTTTCCATTGGTAGGTGGGGTAAAACATGAAGTCTTAATAAAGTTATTTGAAAAGATTCAGCAAGCACCTAGCTATATGAGAATCAAAAGAGTGAAGGATGAGACAGGGCATGGGAAGAATCTTCAGCCCTTCCCTGCTGAAGGTAAAAGAGTAGGAAAACTGCCTCTGGCTGTTACCCACAGGTAATGTGCTATTTGTAGCCAAGAGCAGATGCCCCAAGCTGTTGGTGGCCCAAGGCCTGCCGTGACTGGCCCACTTTCAGTCCTAGCTGGACCAGGGTGGCCGGCTCGGGAGGGGAGGAGGTGGGGGGATCTCAGGGGGCTTCTGCTTCACAGCCGGGCTGGGGGGCCGTGGAGGAGGCACGGAGTGCTGGTGTTCTGCTTTCTGGAACAATTCCTCCTTCTGAGGCCGTGTCTGAGAGCTGTCAAACCAGACAGTCTTTGGGCTCCCTGGGGGCAAGGGAGAGTTGTGCCTTCTTGGCCGGGAAGCTGGAGCTGCAGCAGGGCGACTGTGGAGAGAGGAGGTGGCTGAGGCCCCCAGCTGCCGCTGGCACACAGGGACCCTCCTGCACAGCAGGGCCCAGAGCTGCCAAGGCTCCCCAGCACGGCTGGAGCTGCTGGCACAGCTTGGCCCAGCTGGACAGCTGCCCCTCAAGGCTCTGGAGAGCAGGGGATGGCTCTGGGCAGGGTCCCTGGCCAGGAGCGGGCCCCAGAGCACCTCTGCCTGCCAAGGACAGTCTCGTCCCCGCTCTTTCTCCTGCCCACCTTGCTTTGCCTCTGCCCGCTGCTCCTGGGGCTGCTCTTGGCCAGGCAGCCTCAGTGGCAGCCAGCACTGGCTGCAGCCCCAGCGGGCTCCCCAGGACAAGGCCCAGCAATTGAGAGGCCAATGAAAGGTCTGGGTAGCAGCAGAACTCTCAGCAGAGTTATTTGGGCAACCAAGGACTATCCACAAGTCCACAGCAGCCTCACTGGTAATGTCTCCTGACTATGAGCAGCCTTTCAAGAAGCTGGAGGGTGGGGATGAACAACAACTTACCGTTTCTTGTCCTTCCACCACCAGCATCCAACACAGCAGAGGACCATGGAAAGGGGCACTGTGAACAGTATCACTACTGTGCCTATCATGCAGGACTTGCGCACATACTGCGGGCAGAACACTCTTGGGGTGCTCAGTGGATTCTCAGCATTTATATTTGACTTGCCAAGTGCTTCTGTGGGAGCAATGGGCAGCGTGAGCCTGTGCTGTGCTCCACTGCTGAGCTGGCAGCACGCTGGATATGGCCAGGACGTTCTCTTTCCCCCAGATCTGGGGCCTGCAGGCACCTTGCTGTCCCTTGGCACAGGCTGTGCCACCCAACAAAGCCCAGAAGGCCGGGAGCAGAGCCTGGGGACAGCGCAGCTGCTTGGGCAGCGGCTCCTTCCAGGGACAGGGGCCAAACCCATCCCTGAGCAGCCACTGCCACCCCTGACCCTCCCTGCTCCGTGACAGCTCCCCCAGCCCAAGGGGACAGAGCCAGGCCCTGTCAGGGGCCAGTGCAGCCCTTGCCCAGTTGGGAGCCAGGGCTGGCTGTGGCCCTGGGCTCACAGCAGGGCTCCCACTCGGGGCTGCTCCTGTGTCTTGGTCCTCTGGATGCTTAGGGCCAGCTCTGGGAGCAGCTGCAGTGGGATGGATGTTGGTGCAGGAATCCCGATTCCCAGGGGCTGGGAACGAGCTCCAGAGGCCTGGAAGCAGTAGCACATCAAGCTTTGGCTGCTGCTCAGCCATGCAAGGGCCAGCCATGGGGGAAGAGTTGCTGGCACACAGCCCCGCCGAGGGAGAGCCCAGCACAGCAATTACCTCCTGTGCCTGGGCCTGGCATCTCTTCCTTTCCTGCATCAGGAGCTGGCACAGAGACATTGCTTCCTCTAGCATATGCCATCGTCTGCACAGACATTTCCTCCAGCACTTGAGAAAGGAAAAGGGACAGCTGGATAAGATAGAACTGTTCGCCATTAGGTGAGGTGGTATCTTCAGGAGGCAATACTAGTCAAAATCATGGATAAGGACAAGGAAAACACCCAGGTTACTGAGGCTGGGCCAGGGCCCTCCCTCCTCCAAACAGCCCCTACACCTGATCTAGCCCAAGACTGGGAAATTGCAGGGGATCTCAGGTTGTTTATGACCCTTGCTGCAGTTTGGGAACCCTGTCAGCTGATGACAAATGCCTTCCTGCAGAGGCTGGGGAGAAGCTGCAGCCAGGCCAGGCTGGGAAACAGCCCTGCAGGCCATGAAAGCAGCAGTGGGGCAGTGAGGCTGTCATGGATCCCTTCCTGCTGTGCCAGGCACGGTGTGTCCAGATGTGCAGAGAAAGGCCCCGGCTGCTGAGTCTCAGGAGAAGGCTGAGGGACATGAACCCACCACGGCGTCTCTCCAGATCACTCAGCATCTTGTCCAGAAGTTGGGATGCCTCCAGGGATTTCTTGTCTTCTGTGTCTTGGTTCTTCCATCTAGGAGGACCTTAATGGAAAGTAGTTCCATTTCTCCTTCAGTCCAGAGTGGCAGTGAGTGCACCTGGGTGACTGGTGCCCTCCAAGGCACTCCCTCCTCTCCACCTTCCACTCAGGAGCAGGAGCAGGGGGACCACGTGCCTGCAGTGGCCTCACACTGGGATGGAAGGAGCCCCTTGCATGGCAGACGGGAGAGAAAGGACTCCCTGGAGCTGCCAGCAGCTCTGAACTGAGCCCCAGGCAGGGCCAGGGCTTGGCAGTGGCAGCTCAGGCTCCCTGGGGCCGGCAAAGGAGCCACACAAGGCACAGCCCCAGGGCACAACCCTGGGCCTGGCCCCTTCCCTCTCTGCTCTTCTCTGTGGCTGCACTGAGCACACGGAAGGAGACACTGGCATTAAACATGGGAAGAGGATTGACAGCTAAATGCTCCTTCCTCCCACTGACAGCTATGCTGTGGGATCACTCAGGGCTCCAGAAGGGAGCAGGGCAAGGTTTCCAGAATCTATCAACCGTCAGACTCTCAAGGGAAATGGCACGTGAGTGAGCTCTTGCCACCTTGACACTGATTGTTCTGTGCAAGAAAGGGACATTGAAAACTTGCCTCCAACATTCTCCATGGATCTCAAACCATTATGTGCCAGGGCTTTCAGATGCTCCATGTCACCATCCCAATCTAGAAGGGAGCACAGATCAGAACCATTCCATGGTGTGCTGGGATCCCCTTCTGCCTTAGGGAACTGGGCACTGCAAGGGGGTCAGGTAAGGCTGTGGGAGCCAGATGTCAATGGACATGGCCAAAGCTGCAGAGAGGCCTGGAGAGCTCTGGGCTGGCTCTGGTCACTCTCCAACATCTTTGCAGGCCCAGTGCAACATCTCTGGAGGGGCAGCAGGACCAGCCCAGAGCCCTTGAGGATTCTCTCCCTCCCACAGAGGAAACCCTCCCCAAAGTCCTGGGGAAAACCATCCGCAATGCTTCCCAGGGAGAAGGGAGCACTGCCCAAGGAAAGGGAAGCCAGGCTGCGGGCTCACCTGCTTGCCGTGCTCGCCACGGAGCAGCCTGGGCAGCCCTGTCAGGCAGGGCCACTGCCAGGAGGAGCAGGAGGAGGAGGCGCAGAGCAAAGGCCATGGTGCCTGGCCCACTGCCAGTCCTGCAGCTCTTGCTGCCACCACTGTCCTGACACTGCTGTCCCAATGTCAGCACCGCTGCTGCCGCCGCCGCTGCTGCCACAACAGTCGTGGTCAAGGACTGACTGCTCGCTCCTTGTGGTGCTGTGCAACCACGGGGCTCTGGCACCTCTGTGACCTCAGAGCCTGCTGTCACCTCAGCCTGCTGTCACCCCACAGGCTGCTGTGACCTCATGGCCAGGGTGGAATTGTGTGGGGAGTGGGATCTGCCTTCTTCACTAGGGAGCTCATCCTGCCCAGCAGCTCTGTCCAAGGGCTATGACAGGGTCCCAGCCCAGCTGATCTCACAGGCTGGGGGATGAAGGGATGGAGAGCAGCCCTGCTGAGAAGGACTTGTGGCTGCTGCTAGGTGAGAGGCTGGATATGAGCCAGCCATGTGCCTCCAAAGGAGGCTGCCCAGCAACTTGAAGGAGGTGATTCCACCACCCCTCTGCTCTGGTGCGAGCCCACCTGGAGTACTGCATCCACCTCTGGGTGCCCAGCACAGGAAGGACATGGTCCTGTTGGAGCTGGTCCAGAGGAGGGACAAAATGCTCTGAGGGCTGGAGCCTTTGAAGACAGGCTGGGATAGCTGGGGGTGTTCAGCCTGGAAAGGAGAAGGCTGCACAGAGACCTGATTGCTCCCTTTCAGTACTTTAAGGGGGCTTGTAAAAAAGACAGGACAGAATTTTTAGTAGGGCCTGTTGTGACAAGACTGAGGGGGAATGTTTTCAATCTAAAAGATGGTAGTTTCAGACTAGACATAAAAAAGGTGTTTTATACACTGTGGGTTTTGAAACCCTGGCACAGGTTGCTCAGAGAGGTGGGCATCCATCCCTGCTGACATTCAAGCTCATGCTCTGAGCAACCTGATCTAAAGGTGTCCCTGCTCACTGCACTAGATGGCCTTTAAATGTCCCTTCCAAGCCAAGCCATTCTGTGCTGCTGTGCACCATCAAAGCAGTGCTGGAATAATGCTGGGGTGATGATGCTGGCACCTGTGTTTTGGTAGTTGTGCCATTTAGCTATTGGCCAAGAGAGGATTGATGGGCTGCACAGTGAAGTCTGCAAAGAACAGTGTGCTCAAGGAGAAACAGGAGAGGAACATTGCTTCCAGTTCAGATAAATGCCAGAATTTTGCTGCCCATTCCTTGTTAAGAAATAAAGGAATGTCCTCAAGATCCCTTCAATGTGGGTGCACTATTGGCTGTATCAGTACTTGTGTTCTGTAAAACAGGTGAGTTGTTACAGCTTCTTTCCCCATTTACCACTGGATAAAATCCAAATACTGCATTGCTCCATGTCTACTTTCTTCCAAGTAAAGGCAGATTTTGTTCATTCTTGAGTGGGACATATTCATCTGTTGACAAGCAAATTCTTCTTGCCATTCACACCATGTTGATTTGCTCTAATTGGATTGTAATTAAGACCTACCTCTCACTGTAATTAAAAGTGATGGATTGTGAGGCAAAGTGTTGCATAATTTGCCCTGGAGAGAGTTTTTCTCTAATTCAATGACATATGAAGACAAGTGTAGCCTACCATACCTCTGGCACTAGTCTCCCACTCTGTCCTTTCCTCTCACCCAAGGGGAGGATCGAGGTCTGCAGGTCTCATCTGTGCACAGAAAGAGTTAATATCTCACCCAGACCTGCAGATGCTCATGATGGTTTCTGCCGGGCAGTGGCCGAAGCAGTCACGGTGATGGATTTCAGGCCGTGCTGGGGCTGTGCCAAGATCTCAGGGGGCCCGGCCAGAACAGTCGTGGCTGTTCTGCCCACATGGCTGGTCCCAGGCCCCTGCTCCCTTCAATTGCAGCTGCGGGCCGATGGCTTCCCCTCCCTGTGCCCGGCAGCCGCTGGGGCCGCGCGGGCTGTGCTGAAGGGGCCTGGCCCAGCCCAGAGCCGCCCCCGGGGCCTGGCGGAGCCCGGCTCGGTGCAGGCCAGGCTGGAGCAGGGCCGGCCTGACCAGCACCCAGTTAACTCTTCACAGCTGGAAACAACAGAGAGCTTTCCTGGGCATGCCTGTCTTTAAAATGGGGATTTCACACAGGAGAATAGAGCTTCTAAATGGTTTAAAAGGGTGTCAATTCTCAGAGCCAGCCAGCCATTGGTTTTCCTAAGCACAAAGGAAGCTCTTAGCAGCCCCCTCCTAGAAAATCATTTGCATGGGTGGCTTCTTCCCTCCTCAACTAATATCAACTAATACAAAACCAGCACAGACACTCAGGGTGTAACAGGAAGCAATTTTGAAGCAATTGTTTTAAAGCAAAATCAGTTATTAAGCACAGAGATTGATGTCACTCCCCCAGACCACTGGAGAGGGACAGTGACTCTGTCACCTCCCCCCTGGCCAGCCCATTCCAATTCCCAATCAGCCTTTCTGGGAAGAATTCCTTCCTATTGTCCAGCCTAAACCTGCCCTGGTGCAGCTTAAGGCTGTGTCTCCTTGTCCTGCCCTCCAGCAGATCCCCACTCGCAGCCAGCTTGGTGTCATCTGCAATTTGTGAGTGCTGGACTCGACCCCCTCAGCCAGACCCTCAGTGAAGATATTAACCAGGACTGGGCCCAGCACAGATCCCTGGGGACACCACCAGGGACTGGACACCAGCTGGATGCAGCACCATCCCCACCACTCTCTGGGCCCGGCCTCCAGCCACTTCTGCAGCCAGCAAAGAGTGCTCCTGTCCAAGCCGTGGGCTGCAGCTTTTCCAGGGAATGCTGTGGCTCTCCGTGTCCAAGGCCTTGCTGAAGTCCAGCTCGACACATCCAGAGCCTTTCCCGCACCCACCAGGCGGGTCAGCTGGTTATAAAAGGAGATCAGGTTGGTCAGGCAGGACCTGCCCCTCCTAAAGCCACGCTGGCTGGGTCTGACCCCTGGGCCATCCTGGAGGTGCCGTGGGATGGCACTCAAGGGGATCTGTTCCAAAACCTCCCCAGGCACCGAGCTCAGGCTGACAGGCCTGCAGTTCCCCAGAGCCTCCTGCCAGCCCTTCTTGGGGATGGGCTCACACTGGCACCTCCAGTCCTCTGGGACCTCCCCAGTGAGCCAGGACTGATGAGGAGAAATGATGGAGAGCAGCTTGGGGAGCTCATCCACCAGCTCCCTCATCCCCCTAGCATGGATCCCATCCGATCCCATCCACCTGTGAGCATCTGAGTGGCTCAGCAGGTCTCTGACTGCTTCCTCCTGGATTACAGGGGACTGTTCTGCTCCCTGTCCCCATCTACCAGCTCAGGAGAACACTTGTCCTGAGGAAAACCTGTCTTAATCTTGAAAACTGAGGCAAAGAAGGTGTTGAGTACCTCAGCCTTTTCCTCATCTTTGGTAACCATATCCCCCCCCAATAAGGAATGGAGGTTGTCCATAGCCTTCCTTTTGCCTTTAATGTATTTATAAAAACATATTTATTATCCTTGACAGAAGCAGCCAGGTTAAGCTCTAATTGAGCTTTCACCTCTCTACTTTTCTTTCTGCATGACCTAATGACATCCTTAGACATTTCCTGAGTTGACTGTCCCTCTGCCCAAAGGTGGTGCACCCTGATCTTTTCCTTGAGTTCCTGTGAAAGCTCCCTGCCCAGCCAGGTCAGTCATTATCCTCACTGGCTCATTTTTTGTCACAGAGGGACAGGCTGTTCCTGCTCCTTCAAAATTTCATTATTGAAGTGTGTCCATCCTTCCTGGAATCCATTGTTTTAAAAGGCTGTTTCCCTTAAAAAAAACCTCAGTATCTGATTTGGTACTCCTCAAGTCTGCATCCTTAATTGGCTGAAGTCTGTTCTTCCTAAGTCCAGTGTAGGAGTTTTGTTGATGCCCCTCCTTCTTTCACAGAATATTTCAAAACTCGATGATTTCATGGCCACTGTACCCCAGGCAGCCTCCAACCCCCACATCCCCCAGCAGCCCTTCTCTGTCTGTGAACAGCAGGAGACACAGCTTTCCTTGCCAGTGGGAAGAGAAGGAAACCTCCCCAAAGTGCAGCTTGGCAGGTTCAGCCGGGAGGGGAGGAGAAAGAAAAGTCCCTGCCAGGGTAGAATTTTGGTGCAGGAGGTGTCTGTTATAAATGCAATGGCAAAAATAGGGTTAATATAAAAAGCGATTTATTATAAAACAATTTCAATCACAAACAACGAGAGAAAAAACCACAATAAAATAAATCAGCGCAGCGCTGGGTGGACAGGGAGACGTCTATACCCAGAGGTACAGATTTACCCAAATCCACGAAGTAGGCACTGCAGTCCGGGGTTCTTATAGGGGTTTTCGTATCCTGGGGCAAAATCCGGAGTAAGCACCGTCCAACAAAAGAGTTTGAACAGACTTCCCGGATCCGTTGAGCTGAGTCAATGGTTGGTGGAGCAGAGTCCTTTCACATGCAAGAGGCTCTGAGTGTCCTCCGATTGCATTTCCCGGAATGGAGTGGCCAGTTTGGGTGCGGAGGAGATGGATATCTCGATGGAGCCACTCTCATTGTCTGGTTTGATTGCTTGTGTCCTGCTTTTTATTTTGTGTTGATAAGCGTTGCTGCCGGTCGTTACTGCCCGACTCGGGAAGGTATCTCTGGATTATTTTACATTTTGCATCTTTACAGTATTACAAATATAACATATAATTCTTTATTCTCTTTCACGAATTTTTATCCAATGTTATATTTATCACAGTCCCCCGCCTAATAATTTATCACATTAAAAATTCGTGTTTAACAATATTCGTCCTCTTCCCAGTCTGTAAGTGAATTCCCACAGTATTCCTGAGAAGGGTTGTTTTTATTTTGCTTTCAGGGTCCATCCCTTCCTCATCTCTGGAGAAGCAGAACACTTGATCGAATTGTAAACATACTCGGTTATCATCATTTTTTTAACAAATTAAGAATTATCGGTTCATTACTAAAGGAGGCTTCTTTTTCTTCATGTTTTAAATTTTTACCTTCCCAATACAATTTCCCTCCTATGGTACACGTTTTTAAGTTTGTTTTATTGTAACACAAAGGGTTGACTTTATAATATGCTAAAAAGGTGGATTGTCTTTTTCCTCCTATCCAGACAGTTTTATTACATTGGCTACAGGTTGGAATCGGAGGAAGCATTCCCACTTCTCTCTTATACCTGAAGTGGGTAGCTTTGGTTTTTCTTCTCATAGGAGTCTTAGACTGCCCGTCCTTAAAACCTGCCCCTGAGTGGTAACACCAGACCTCCCCCTTTAATTCACAAAGATTATACTGAGTGCCGTTAGACAAACAAAACCCCTTTTGTTGTTCCGGAGGACAGTCAATTATTCGTCTGGTATCTGTGGCAGTCCGACACTGCTCACACTTCCCCAGGAGACGCTCCCCCGGAGGTACCTCGGGAATCATTCCCTCGGCCAAGCACACGGCTAGACTCAGGACAGTCAGGATTCCCCACCGGTGTATCCCTCTGCCTTGCCCTTCGCCCGTATAGAAATATACGGCGGGGATTACCATCTTCTCGGCAGCAAGGATATTCTTCAGGGGCTCTTGTAGTCCATATGGCGTACCTTCTCTTGAAAGCAGCCCACCGAGACGACTTAATCTTGTCTGTCCTGCACGGTACCTTGACTGTCTTTCGGCACTCGATTTCTAAAGCTTCTGCCTTGGAGTCTAGTTTACCTCTAATCCCCTTTTGAAAAAGCAGGTACCACTCAGGAGAGTCAAGTTCTAAAAACCCCGCCCGGGTGACAAGTATTAAGAAACGGCTAGTCAGCTCCTGTTTTTTAGTCAGACAATCGGTACACAATCCCTTAGGCTTGTACTCTCCCCAACAATGGGTTACCCAAATTTGTTTACAGTAAGCACATTTAAAATGTATAAATGGAAAACAATCACAGTTTGCGTTGATGTAACTTATCTGGTCTGCAGCTCCACGATCTCAGAACAATCATGTACTAATTTTTCTGGAGGTTCACCGAATAGAAACTGAGCAGGATTTTGTGCAGAAGTGGTTTTCAATTCCAAACCGGGTGAGCTGATTAAGATGGCTTCATATTTTAGAAGCCTGGAATCAGTCAGCCACTTCTCTGCTTTTTGCTGCAATATGTTTCTCACATCGTGGGGAGTGTAAACTACCAGGGGAGCCCCAAAAGTTATTTTCTTTGCCTCTCCCACCAACAGAGCCACTGCTACAATTGCCTGTAAACACGTAGGCCAACCCCGACTAACAGGATCTAAGATTTTTGAAAGAAACCCTACAGGCTTCCTTTTGCCTGCCCATTCCTGAGTCAGGACTCCCTATGCTGTTTGTCCACTCACAACCACAAACTGGAATTCTTTATTCGTATCTGGTAGAGTTAGTACGGGGGCAGTCATAAGAACAGTTTTCAATTTCTGGAAATTAGACTCATCCTGTTCAGTCCACTTCAGCCTGTCAGTGTTTAATCTTTCATACAAAAACTTCACTTTTTCACTGAAACCCTCAATCCACTGCCTGCAATATCCCAAGAGCCCTAGAATTTGTCTAATTTGCCTTTTTGTTCTTGGTGCAGGCAATGCAAGGATGCCTGCTACCCTCTCCGGGTCCAATTTCTTTTTCCCTTGAGATATCCAATGTCCGAGGTATTTTATTTCCGGCTCTGTGAATTGCAGCTTGGATTTTGAGACTTTCAAACCCTTCTTTCCTAGAAAGTTCAACAAGGCAATCGTGCTTTTCCTCACGCTCTCCTCAGTCGGTCCAGCTATTAGCAAGTCATCTACATACTGCAAAAGCTTTGTCTTGTCCTCAAGAACAGTTGGGTTAACATTTGTTCTAAAGCTTGCCCAAAAAGGTTCGGAGACTCCACGAACCCCTGGGGGAGGACCGTCCACCTTAGCTGTTGCTTTCGGTTTGTATCTGGGTCCTCCCACTGAAATGCAAAATAATCTCTACTCCTTTCATCCAGAGGGCAAGTCCAAAAAGCATCTTTCAAATCAATCACACTGTACCACACATCTTCTGGTGAGAGTCTATTTAGTAAAGTATAGGGGTTGGCCACCACCGGGAATCTAGTCCGGGTCCTAGCGTTTACCGCTCGTAGGTCCTGGACCAATCGGAAACTGCCATCCGTCTTCTTTACAGCCAGGATGGGGGTGTTATGTTGAGACATGCAAGGCTCTAAAGTACCTCCTTTTAAGAGGTCATCAATTACTTGTTTCAACTCCCTTCTCCCCTCCATCGGGATGGGATATTGTTTAACCCTTATAGGGTCCTCAGGGTTCTCGATTTCTATTTTGATAGGTTTGATATCTAGCTTTCCTACCTCTCCTTTTGAATGCCATACTTCAGGGTTTATTTTCTCCTCATCTTTAGGAGTCAACTTGAATATTTTCACCACCAATTCAGAATTTTTAATCATTATATTAATTCTTAAAACGACAATCATGTCCCTTCCTAACAAATTGTAATCTGTTTCTTCTACTAATAGTAAATTCCCTAAGCAAATTTTATTTTCAGATTCTATTTCCACATCTTTTATTACAGGCACTTCAAAGGGGTCTCCCTTTGCACCGATTACAAAAACCTTTTCTCTGCTAGCCACACATCCATATGGCAATTTCTGCAGGGTACTTCTCTCCGCCCCAGTATCCACAAGAAAACTTACCTCCTGTCGTTGGGGGCCCACTTTTAATTTTATCAAGGGCTCCTTGGATGTTCCGGTCCCCAAATTAAAGAGCCCCTGACACCCCTAATCCTCTTGAAAAATTTTCTCGTCTTTTATTCTTTGTCTACAATTCCGCTGAACGTGTCCTACCTGTTTACAGTAGTAGCATTCAGGGGGTTCTCTCCGTGGGGCCGGGGCTGCCCGGTGAGAACCTCGACCTTTTCTGGGTAGTGTTTTAAACTTACCCTGTATCTGCTCTTGTTTCTGGACCTCTTTCACTGCAGCTACTAAAATCTTAGCTTGCAATTTCTGCTTCTCATCTTCTCTCCTCATGTATACTTTTTGAGCTTCCCTTAGGAGCTCCTGGAGGCTTTTATCTTGCCACCCCTCGATCTTTTCTAATTTTCTCCTAATGTCTTCCCAAGATTTAGCAACGAATTGTGTTTTTAACAGAACCTCCCTCACAGGAGAGTTTGGGTCAGTCCCAGAGTAAATCTGTAAACTTCGCCGTAATCTCTCGATCCATTCAGTGGGTGATTCCTCTTTCCCTTGACACTCTCCAAAAACTTTGCTAATATTCTGGCCCCTAGGGACCGCTTCTCTTATACCTTGGACAATTATGCTCCTTAAATCCATCATGTTCCGTCTGCCTTCCTCTGTCTGTGCATTCCAGCTTGGGCTTACGCTAGGCCATTTCTGGTTACCTGGCATCCCCTGTGGATTGCGTCTGTCCCAGCCTCTGATACAGGCTTGTTTAATCATCTCTCTTTCCTCCTGATTAAACAATGATCTTAGGATTGCCATAAGATCGTCAAAGGTATAAATACTACTCCCTAAAAATTCGTCTAACCTCTCAGTCACACCAAAGGATCATCCAACAACCGCCCCATCTCTTTCTTAAATGCCCTTACATTTCCAGAGTTAAGGGGTACATTCACAAAACCGATCACTCCCGGGGCCGTCGGTACTTCCCTAAGAGGGAACAACCGGTGCCCTTCTTCATTCTCTCTCTACTCATCACTCATCATTCTCGCTCTCAAACGGGTTCTACTTGCGGGAGGGGAGTTGGTGATTGTGGGTTGCCTCCCCGTTATCAATTGTGGGAACTCCGCCGCCACCCGGTTGACGGGAGGGATCCCCTCCATTATATGGGAGGGTCCCGGTTGTGGCGGCTGGACCGGCAAGGACGGATAGGGTGATCCCCAGCCTTGTGCAGGAGAAACCTCTGAAGAGGCTACTGTGGCTACGGTGTTTGCAGGCGGGGAAAGGGGAAGGGCTGCCGGCATCGCTGCCGGCCCCGAGTCTCCCGCTTGAGACACACGTATCTCAGTGGGTTGGTCTCGGGGGCCCAAGGGTGCTGAAGGCACCACTTGATCTGCAGAGGAAGGCCCAGCTGGTCCATGATATGGGGGTGGTAAGTGGTCGAGGGGTTCCCAGGATTCAGCTCTCGACTCACATTTTTCTTTTTGTTTCATTGGGAATAGCCCTACTCTGACGTTTACCTAGAGCTTAGCATATTCCTTCTCCTCAGGATCTGAGGGGACCTTGCTCTCCACATAGGAGAATAACTTATTACACATCCATTTTTCAAATGTGCCTAACACTGGCCAAGTGAGGTGACTTCTCAACTCCTGTCCTCCCCAAACCTCCATACAATAATGTATCAATTTTTCCTTTGATTTCCCCTTCCTCTGGGGACAATCTTCCCAGTGTTTTTAGCATCCACCCCAAGGGACTTTCCAGCGGGATGTCTGGTGATTCCTCCCCCGATCAGAGGGATTTTTCCCTGTGCTTTTTCTTTGAAGCTTACTCTTTTTCTGCCCCATACTTCGCAAATATATATAATTTCTTACCTGTCTTCGACTTCTCCGTGAGTCGGTATCAGTTTCTGCGTTGTGTGCTTACTCTAGGAATCAAAATTTGCCGATACTCACCCTTCAGCGAGCTGAGCTGAGGTCTCTTGTAATCGGTACTTTTGATCCTCTTCCGGACCTCTACCTGGGTCCGTTAACTAAAAGGGTTTACCAGTTCCCGAGCTCGACAGGACGTATCCTTCCCCTTTTAGTTCCTTGCGATCAGTCCCCCGAGACACCCTTTGGTCTCAGGTTTTTACAAGTGTGTGTCCAGAAAAAAAGCTTTCACTCTGGATCACTTCCTTCGCGGCCGGCCAATTCCCTCGCAGGAGGATGGAAACGCGGCCTTGAAGTCCACACTCGCCCCGTGATCAGATCACGTCTCACACACTCGCCCGATCGCCCACTCAACCAGCAGTACTTACAGCTATTTTCCTGCGTGGATGTCTTTGTGCACAACAGACGTTTTACGAGCAAAACAAGCCGCGGCTTCCCGAAGGCTCCGTGCCTTCCCAAGCTCTCTGATCCGGATCTGTTTCCTTTTTATTGTGGTTTTATCTCAGCCTAAATTTGGTTTGGACGTCGGAACAAGCTACGGGGGTTCTCAACTCACCAGGCCGCTAAAATCAGTGGGGGTACCCGTCCTGGGCAGTGAGATTCCCCGCAGTTTCTCCGATCCGAGTCACGGCACCAATCTGTTATAAATGCAATGGCAAAATAGGATTAATACAAAAAGTGATTTATTATAAAACAATTTTAATCACAAACAACGAGAGAAAAAAACCACAATAAATCAGCGCAGCGCTGGGTGGACAGGGAGACGTCTATACCCAGAGGTACAGATTTACCCAAATCCACGAAGGAGGGTAGACTGTCCGGGGTTTTTATAGGGATTTTGTGTCCTGAGGCCAAAACTCCGAGCAGTTACTGTTCAACAAAGAGTTTAGATGGCTGGTTGAATGAATTTCCTGGAACCGTGGAACTGAATCAATAGACGACTGGGCAGAGTCCGCTCGCATGTGAAAGGTTCTGAGTGCTTCTTGATTGTATCTTCGGTTGGACTCTCAGGGTGAAGTGTCCAGGTCCGGTGCGGAGTCGATGGATATCTCGGCTGGGCTCCTCTTAATGTTTGGCCTGATCGCATCTTCAGTCGGGGCTTGCAGGGAGGGGTGCCCCGGTGCGGTGTGGAGTCGATGGGAATCTCGGCCTGGCTCCTTTCTTTGTTTAGCTTAATTGTTCGTGTCCTGCTCTTTCTTTCAGGCTGATGAACGTCGCCTAGGGTCGTTACCACCTGAATGGGTAGTTACTGCTGGGTTTGGGGAAATTCTTAGGCCACATTATATTTTATATAATTTTTACATTGTTACAAATCCAGTTACATACTTATTTATTCTTTCACGAATTTTTATCCAAGGTTACATTTATCACATGAGCATCTGCAGGCCTGGGTGAGATATTAACTCTTTCTGTGCACAGATGAGACCTGCAGACCTCAATCCTCCCCTTGGGTGAGAGGAAAGGACAGAGTGGGAGACTAATGCCAGAGGTATGGTAGGCTACAGCTGCCTTCAAATGTCATTGCATTAGAGAAAAACTCTCTCCAGGGAAAATTATGCAACACTTTGCCTCACAACCCATCACTCTTAATTACAGTGAGAGGTAGATCTTAATTACAATCCAATTAGAGCAAATCAACATGGTGTGAATGGCAAGAAGAATTTGCTTGTCAACAGATGAATATGTCCCACTCAAGAATGAACAAAATCTGCCTTTACTTGGAAGAAAGTAGACATGGAGCAATGCAGTATTTGGATTTTATCCAGTGGTAAATGGGGAAAGAAGCTGTAACAACTCACCTGTTTTACAGAACACAAGTACTGATACAGCCAATAGTGCACCCACATTGAAGGGATCTTGAGGACATTCCTTTATTTCTTAACAAGGAATGGGCAGCAAAATGCTGGCATTTATCTGAACTGGAAGCAATGTTCCTCTCCTGTTTCTCCTTGAGCACACTGTTCTTTGCAGACTTCACTGTGCAGCCCATCAATCCTCTCTTGGCCAATAGCTAAATGGCACAACTACCAAAACACAGGTGCCAGCATCATCACCCCAGCATTATTCCAGCACTGCTTTGATGGTGCACAGCAGCACAGAATGGCTTGGCTTGGAAGGGACATTTAAAGGCCATCTAGTGCAGTGAGCAGGGACACCTTTAGATCAGGTTGCTCAGAGCATGAGCTTGAATGTCAGCAGGGATGGATGCCCACCTCTCTGAGCAACCTGTGCCAGGGTTTCAAAACCCACAGTGTATAAAACACCTTTTTTATGTCTAGTCTGAAACTACCATCTTTTAGATTGAAAACATTCCCCTTCAGCCTCGTCACAACAGGCCCTACTAAAAATTCTGTCCTGTCTTTTTTACAAGCCCCCTTAAAGTACTGAAAGGGAGCAATCAGGTCTCTGTGCAGCCTTCTCCTTTCCAGGCTGAACACCCCCAGCTATCCCAGCCTGTCTTCAAAGGCTCCAGCCCTCAGAGCATTTTGTCCCTCCTCTGGACCAGCTCCAACAGGACTATGTCCTTCCTGTGCTGGGCACCCAGAGGTGGATGCAGTACTCCAGGTGGGCTCGCACCAGAGCAGAGGGGTGGTGGAATCACCTCCTTCAAGTTGCTGGGCAGCCTCCTTTGGAGGCACATGGCTGGCTCATATCCAGCCTCTCACCTAGCAGCAGCCACAAGTCCTTCTCAGCAGGGCTGCTCTCCATCCCTTCATCCCCCAGCCTGTGAGATCAGCTGGGCTGGGACCCTGTCATAGCCCTTGGACAGAGCTGCTGGGCAGGATGAGCTCCCTAGTGAAGAAGGCAGATCCCACTCCCCACACAATTCCACCCTGGCCATGAGGTCACAGCAGCCTGTGGGGTGACAGCAGGCTGAGGTGACAGCAGGCTCTGAGGTCACAGAGGTGCCAGAGCCCCGTGGTTGCACAGCACCACAAGGAGCGAGCAGTCAGTCCTTGACCACGACTGTTGTGGCAGCAGCGGCGGCGGCAGCAGCGGTGCTGACATTGGGACAGCAGTGTCAGGACAGTGGTGGCAGCAAGAGCTGCAGGACTGGCAGTGGGCCAGGCACCATGGCCTTTGCTCTGCGCCTCCTCCTCCTGCTCCTCCTGGCAGTGGCCCTGCCTGACAGGGCTGCCCAGGCTGCTCCGTGGCGAGCACGGCAAGCAGGTGAGCCCGCGGCCTGGCTTCCCTTTCCTTGGGCAGTGCTCCCTTCTCCCTGGGAAGCATTGCGAATGGTTTTCCCCAGGACTTTGGGGAGGGTTTCCTCTGTGGGAGGGAGAGAATCCTCAAGGGCTCTGGGCTGGTCCTGCTGCCCCTCCAGAGATGTTGCACTGGGCCTGCAAAGATGTTGGAGAGTGACCAGAGCCAGCCCAGAGCTCTCCAGGCCTCTCTGCAGCTTTGGCCATGTCCATTGACATCTGGCTCCCACAGCCTTACCTGACCCCCTTGCAGTGCCCAGTTCCCTAAGGCAGAAGGGGATCCCAGCACACCATGGAATGGTTCTGATCTGTGCTCCCTTCTAGATTGGGATGGTGACATGGAGCATCTGAAAGCCCTGGCACATAATGGTTTGAGATCCATGGAGAATGTTGGAGGCAAGTTTTCAATGTCCCTTTCTTGCACAGAACAATCAGTGTCAAGGTGGCAAGAGCTCACTCACGTGCCATTTCCCTTGAGAGTCTGACGGTTGATAGATTCTGGAAACCTTGCCCTGCTCCCTTCTGGAGCCCTGAGTGATCCCACAGCATAGCTGTCAGTGGGAGGAAGGAGCATTTAGCTGTCAATCCTCTTCCCATGTTTAATGCCAGTGTCTCCTTCCGTGTGCTCAGTGCAGCCACAGAGAAGAGCAGAGAGGGAAGGGGCCAGGCCCAGGGTTGTGCCCTGGGGCTGTGCCTTGTGTGGCTCCTTTGCCGGCCCCAGGGAGCCTGAGCTGCCACTGCCAAGCCCTGGCCCTGCCTGGGGCTCAGTTCAGAGCTGCTGGCAGCTCCAGGGAGTCCTTTCTCTCCCGTCTGCCATGCAAGGGGCTCCTTCCATCCCAGTGTGAGGCCACTGCAGGCACGTGGTCCCCCTGCTCCTGCTCCTGAGTGGAAGGTGGAGAGGAGGGAGTGCCTTGGAGGGCACCAGTCACCCAGGTGCACTCACTGCCACTCTGGACTGAAGGAGAAATGGAACTACTTTCCATTAAGGTCCTCCTAGATGGAAGAACCAAGACACAGAAGACAAGAAATCCCTGGAGGCATCCCAACTTCTGGACAAGATGCTGAGTGATCTGGAGAGACGCCGTGGTGGGTTCATGTCCCTCAGCCTTCTCCTGAGACTCAGCAGCCGGGGCCTTTCTCTGCACATCTGGACACGCCATGTCCGGCACAGCAGGAAGGGATCCATGGCAGCCTCACTGCCCTGCTGCTGCTTTCATGCCCTGCAAGGCTGTTTCCCAGCCTGGCCTGGCTGCAGCTTCTCCCCAGCCTCTGCAGGAAGGCATTTGGCATCAGCTGACAGGGTTCCCAAACTGCAGCAAGGGTCATAAACAACCTGAGATCCCCTGCAATTTCCCGGTCTTGGGCTAGATCAGGTGTAGGGGCTGTTTGGAGGAGGGAGGGCCCTAGCCCAGCCTCAGTAACCTGGGTGTTTTCCTTGTCCTTATCCATGATTTTGACTAGTATTGCCTCCTGAAGATACCACCTCACCTAATGGCGAACAGTTCTATCTTATCCAGCTGTCCCTTTTCCTTTCTCAAGTGCTGGAGGAAATGTCTGTGCAGACAATGGCATATGCTAGAGGAAGCAATGTCTCTGTGCCAGCTCCTGATGCAGGAAAGGAGGAGATGCCAGGCCCAGGCACAGGAGGTAATTGCTGTGCTGGGCTCAGCCCTCGGTGGGGCTGTGTGCCAGCAGCTCTTCCCCCATGGCTGGCCCTTGCATGGCTGAGCAGCAGCCAAAGCTGGAGGTGCCATGGCTTCCAGGTCCCTGGGAATCGGGATTCCTGCACCAACATCCATCCCACTGCAGCTGCTCCCAGAGCTGGCCCTAAGCATCCAGAGGCCCAAGACACAGGAGGAGCCCCGAGTGGCAGCCCTGCTGTGAGCCCAGGGCCACAGCCAGCCCTGGCTCCCAACTGGGCAGGGGCTGCACTGGCCCCTGACAGGGCCTGGCTCTGTCCCCTTGGGCTGGGGGAGCTGTCACAGAGCAGGGAGGGTCAGGGGTGGCAGTGGCTGCTCAGGGATGGGTTTGGCCCCTGTCCCTGGAAGGAGCCACTGCCCAAGCAGCTGTGCTGTCCCCAGGCTCTGCTCCCGGCCTTCTGGGCTTTGTTGGGTGGCACAGCCTGTGCCAAGGGACAGCAAGGTGCCTGCAGGCCCCCGATCTGGGGGAAACAGAGAACGTCCTGGCCATATCCAGCGTGCTGCCAGCTCAGCAGTGGAGCACAGCACAGGCTCATGCTGCCCATTGCTCCCACAGAAGCACTTGGCAAGTCAAATATAAATGCTGAGAATCCACTGAGCACCCCAAGAGTGTTCTGCCCGCAGGATGTGCGCAAGTCCTGCATGATAGGCACGGTAGTGATACTGTTCACAGTGCCCCTTTCCATGGTCCTCTGCTGTGTTGGATGCTGGTGGTGGAAGGACAAGAAACGGTAAGTTGTTGTTCATCCCCAACCTCCAGCTTCTTGAAAGGCTGCTCATAGTCAGGAGACATTACCAGTGAGGCTGCTGTGGACTTGTGGATAGTCCTTGGTTGCCCAAATAACTCTGCTGAGAGTTCTGCTGCTACCCAGACCTTTCATTGGCCTCTCAATTGCTGGGCCTTGTCCTGGGGAGCCCGCTGGGGCTGCAGCCAGTGCTGGCTGCCACTGAGGCTGCCTGGCCAAGAGCAGCCCCAGGAGCAGCGGGCAGAGGCAAAGCAAGGTGGGCAGGAGAAAGAGCGGGGACGAGACTGCCCTTGACAGGCAGAGGTGCTCTGGGGCCCGCTCCTGGCCAAGGACCCTGCCCAGAGCCATCCCCTGCTCGCCGGGGCCTTGAGGGGCAGCTGTCCAGCTGGGCCAAGCTGTGCCAGCAGCTCCAGCCGTGCTGGGGAGCCTTGGCAGCTCTGGGCCCTGCTGTGCAGGAGGGTCCCTGTGTGCCAGCGGCAGCTGGGGGCCTCAGCCACCTCCTCTCTCCACAGTCGCCCTACTGCAGCTCCAGCTTCCCAGCCAAGAAGGCACAACTCTCCCTTGCCCCCAGGGAGCCCAAAGACTGTCTGGTTTGACAGCTCTCAGACACGGCCTCAGAAGGAGGAATTGTTCCAGAAAGCAGAACACCAGCACTCTGTGCCTCCTCCACGGCCCCCCAGCCCGGCTGTGAAGCAGAAGCCCCCTGAGATCCCCCCACCTCCTCCCCTCCCGAGCCGGCCACCCTGGTCCAGCTAGGACTGAAAGTGGGCCAGTCACGGCAGGCCTTGGGCCACCAACAGCTTGGGGCATCTGCTCTTGGCTACAAATAACACATTACCTGTGGGTAACAGCCAGAGGCAGTTTTCCTACTCTTTTACTTTCAGCAGGGAAGGGCTGAAGATTCTTCCCATGCCCTGCCTCATCCTTCACTCTTTTGATTCTCATATAGCTAGGTGCTTGCTGAATCTTTTCAAATAACTTTATTAAGACTTCATGTTTTACCCCACCTACCAATGGAAAAAAAGAAAAATTAAAAAAATTCTTCAGTTTAGACTTAATTTTTACTGTGCTTGGGCCTCTCAAATTTTGAGCAATTGATTTTCCATGGTACTTCTTCCCTTTTCCTTCCTATCTACCAAAAGTTCATCTGGACATGAAAATCAACAGAATTACTGAGATTCACCTCAAAACCCAGAAGAGAATCTGTCACAAAATATTCTCTCTGTGTACTGCACAACAAGAAATATTCAGAGGAAAATACCGTGGGAGCTGAGGCTCGTGGAACTCCCAGAATCCTGAGCCTGCAGAGGAGACAAACAGCCCTGACAGTGGCTGAGGGGAATTCTCCTCACAGCCTCCTGGGAAAGTGTGTCACTTCAGGAGGGGAAAGCTTTTAAACTTTGCCTTACCTTCCTCCTGTGCTAAAATGTAAGGCTCCTCCTGAGAAAATACTGAGCTACAAACAATTCTCTATTCTTCAACAAAGATACTCAGGTGCTCGACTTAAAGAGTAAAACTAAATGTGGTTCGAAATTTCCCATCAAAGCCCATTTGCAGAGAAACCCCACCATATGTGAGCAAATATTTATTAGCACCAGTTCACTCTAAAGATTGCTCCTTTTTTGTCCCAGAGAGAATATTAGAACCATTTGCTCTTGACAGGACTCCTTGGATGGCCCCCAGACCTGGCTCCTCACCCCGCCTTGCCTGGGCTGTTCATGCAGCCGGGTAGCACCACCTGACTTTGCCACCCCTTTCAGGCCTTGGGAATGGCTGGTGCCACGGTCCCCCCTGGTGCCATGGTCCCCTCTGGTGCCACGGTCCCCTCTGGTGCCACGGTCCCCTCTGGTGCCATGGTCCTCTCCTGGCTCGTGGCGTGTCCCTGCTGCTGGAGGAGCCCTGCTCGTGCTGCTGCCTGTGTTCAGCAAGGCCGGTACTACTCCCCAGCCAAAGAGAGACTAAAGTCACTGCTTTTGGCAGCTCATTGGAATGAGTTCAACACTTCATCATCTCTATCATAGATAAAAACCCACATACTCCTAAAACCCACATAACAGCAGTATAAAGTAACCTCTTCTACATAGGTGAGGAGGCCTGAGCAAACAGAAGGTCGGCTTTCAAGCACATTGAGTTTTTAATTTAGTGGAAGCACTCGGTCGTTCACAAGCCTTATTTGCCAAACTGGACTGTGTGATGCTATTCTTTTGCTCATGTTAAAGAGGAGCCAGGGAGAAATTAGCTAAGAAATCAGAAACATTTGAGGCTCAGGCCTGGCGCACAAATAGAGCAGGGTGGCACCTGCCCGCTCTGCCCGCATCCCTTTTTCTGCCGGACAAAGGCAGACGCAGCTCTGCTGGGGGCACCATGGAAAGGGTTCTGATCTGTGCTCCCCTCTAGATTTAGATCAGAACATGGATTATCTGGAAGCCCTGGCACATGGCAGTTTGAGATCCACGGAGAATGCTGGAGGCAAGTTCTCAGTGTCCCTTTCCACACAGAACCATCAGCGTCAATGTGGCAAGAGCTCACTCACATCCATTGCCTCCTGAAGATGCCACCTCCTGTAATGGTTAACAGTTCTTATTGTTGTGGTGTTTTTTGTTTGAATGGTTTCTCCCATTATTCCCCTAAGTCATTGGTTTGTTCCTAGTTTGCATCCTCCTACCCACCTATCAAATCCTGCCTCAAGCCTAGCCCTTGTTTTCTCATATTCCCTGCCTGTCATTACACCCATTTGTCAGTCTTCCCTCAGGCCAGCCTCCTACCTGAACAGCCCCTTTGGAAATCCCCTGATCTCCAATTCCCCATTGGCCCATGTGACCCACTCTGCTCCCCTTGTTTCCCCTCTTGTATTGTTGAATGGAACCTTCCACTCCTCCCATAGCTTCTTCCTATTGGTTAAAATTTTGTACCCTCCCTCTGGCCTCCCCCATATAAAAACCCCCACAAAGTTGTGTTCTCAGTCTTCAGTCCCTGGACCCTCCAGTGGAGTAAAAGCCTTTGGAACCCGTACTGGAGGTCTCCTCCTCATCCTTGTCTCCACCATGTGGCTACCAATATCCTTGTGCCATGGAGCATTTGCTCTAAGCCGCACCTTGCGTCACCCCACTCCCGAGTGTCACAATCCCCTAACACAAGTGGGAGTCGTGAGAGGTTCGTTTGATCTCAGATTGCAAAAAGGACGCCAAGGGATTTCAGTTTAAATCACAACAGCAGTAATGCATCTTTATTTTAGTGCCAGCAACATGGGTTATGCGATAGATGAGAGGGGGAGAGAGAGAAGGAGAGAGGGAGAGAGGGGAAAGAGCCAATGTAAAGAGAGAAAAGGGGTGGTTATAGTTACCAACAGACGAGATGGGGTTGCTGGTGTCTTCCTCCGTGGGGAGATCTCTCTCAAAGAAAGTAACTTGGAAAAGTAATTTTTACAGTCTGTTTCAAAGCAAGGGGCAGCTGGCCAAGAGGTGGGGAAATTCCCAGGCTATTGTGATGAGACCCCTTGCTCTGGGAAGCAGGTGTAAAGTACAGAACAGGCCGCTCCTTACAAGTCCCTGCTCAGCAGCAGGAATGAAGGCAGTGTACCTTGACAGCACAACAAGCACACCTGCAAACAATCACCTGGCAAGCTTCCACTTCAACCAGGCCAGAACCCCTGCACAAAGTCCCTTGGGGTCTTCAGGGTCTCGGTCTCTGTTTTTGCAATGGTTGTGAGGCAGATGAGGGTAACTTCAGACTGTCTCTTACACCCTAGTAACCCCAAATGACTCCAATGACCCCAAATTACCACAAATAACCCCAAATTACTCTAAAGGACTCCTCTTACCCCACACCTGACCCCAAATGATCCTTCTGGCCCCACACCTGACCCCACAGGGCACAGACATTTACCCCCTGCTGAGCTCGGTCCTATACAACCCCAAATCCTTCAAAAATCCCCAAAATTTGACCCTGGGAACTTCCTGGACGAGCAGGGTCAGTTCCAGCGCAACGAGGCCTTGTGCCCTTCTCGGCCAGTGGGCACCCCAAAAATCCCATAAATCCTTGGGGTGGGGTCCTAAATCCTTCTGGAATCCCCAAAATCCCCAAATTCCTTTGCGGTGGGGCCCTAAATTCTTTTGGAATCCCAAAATTCCTTGGGGTGGGGACCCCAGACCCATTTGGGACCCTCACCCCTGAAACCCCCAGACCATTTTGGGACCCCAATCCCAAACCTCCCAGACCCTTTAGGGACCCCCCAGACCCTTTTTGGGGTAGCCCAGACCCTTTTGGGACCCCAGACCCTTTTGGGACCCCGTAGCCCCCAAAGTCCCCAGACCCTCTGGAATCCCCTAGGCCCTTTTGGAGTCCCCAATCCCTGAAACCCCCAGCCCCTTTTGGGACCCCCCGACCCTTTTGGGACCTGCAGTCCCTCTAGAGACCCCCAGACCCTTTTGGGACTCCCGACCCTTTGGGGTGGGGCGGTGCTGACGCCCCCTCCCCACAGGGCAGCGGCTGTGCCTGGGGGAGGCACTGGTGCGGGCAGAGCTGTTCCTGTTCCTGACCTCGCTGCTGCAGCGCCTGCGGCCGTGACCCCCGGCACCCCCCGAGGAGCTGCCCACGGCCCCCCTGGAGAGCGGCTTAGCCAACATCGTGCCCCGCTTCCAGCCCCTCCTGCTGCCCCAATGAGACCCCCCCAAATTCCAGACTGCTCCCCAAATTCAGGAACTGCCCCAGGATCGGGACCCTTCCCCATGGCTGGAAAATCGCCCCCCAGATCCTCCCCAAATTCTACTCCCAACATCCCCCCCACTTCCAGCTTAGGATGGTGCCCTGATGAGACCCCTCCTCAAATCCCACCCCCAAGATGCCTCCCCATCGCTGGAAAATCCCCCCAAATCCACCCCAAACCCTGCCCCAAAATGGGGAATCCCCCCTGAGGCCCCTCCCCAAATTCAGGATGCCTCCCCAAAATGCCCCTCCCCATCAATGGAAATTCCCCCAGAACCCAAAAAATCCTCCCCAAATCCCCTTCCCAAAATCAGAAACCCCCTGGGACCCCAGAATTTCCCCCCAAAACCACCAAATTTCTCCCCCAAAATCCCAAAATTTCTCCCAAATCCCCCTAAAAACCCCAAAACCCCCATACCCCCCCAAAAGTCCCAAATCCTCCCAAGACTCAAAATCCCCCCACAAAACTCCAAATTTCCCCCCAAAAATCCCAAATTTTCCCCCAAAACCCCAAATTTCTCAAAACCCCCAAAATTCTCCCCACTCCACAAATTTCCCCCCAAAACCACCAAATCCTCTCAAAATCCCAAATCCCCCCGCAAGACCCTCAAATTACACCCCAAATCGCCAAAATTCTCCCCCCAAGACTACCAAATTTCTCCCCAAAAGTACAAGGGATGCTTCTAAACAACCAAATCCCCTCTCGCCAAAATTCCCCTCTGGACTCCAAATTCCCCCCCAAAACCCCCAAATTTTCCCCCCCAAACCCAGGTTTTTTTCCCCAAAACCCCAAATCCTCCCCCTAAAAAACCCAGAGTTCTCCCCAAAACCCCAAATTTCTCCCCCAAGCACCCAAATGTTACAAAAAAATCCTAAAATTCCTGCCCTAAAACACCAAAATTCCTCCCAGGACCCCCGAAGTTTCCCCCCAAAACCCCAAATTTCCCTCCAAACCCCCAAATTCCTCCCAAATTCCCCTCAAAAACTGGGAGAACCTCCCAAAAAAATAACAACCCCTCTTCAAAACCCCCCCAAAATCACAACTCCCTCCCCAAGAATAAACAAAAAAGCTGAGAATGTGTATCTTTTTATTTCACATTTTTCACACCTTGGGCAGGGGTGTAGGGGGGGAAATCCCAGAATTCTCAGGATTTTTCACATTCTTTTGGAGAGAGGGGGTCTTCCCAACTTTTCCAGCAGCCCCCCAGGCAACCGCTCCCCAAAATTCCTGCCCCTCAGCCCCCCCAAATTAAGTGCACATAAATAAAAAGAGGAAAAAAAAAAAAAGGGGAAAAAGGTAAAAAAGAAAAAGAAAAAGAACAGAAAAAAAAGACACCCTCACCCCAATTTGGGGGGAGGGGGACGAACGTAAAATTGCGGGAGGGGTCGAACCCCCAGAAAAAAATTGAGGGACCGCTAAAAAAATTGGGGGAACCACCACAAACAAGCTAATTTTGAAAAATGCTAAAACCATTAAATAAATGGCAAAGAGGCAAAAAACCTGAAAAATTTGGGGAGGAACCCCAAAAAAATGTGTCAAAAATGGGGAACTCCCTCTTGAATCCAAGGGATTTGGGGGAATTTTTTTTCCCAAAAGCTGTGGGTTTTTGAGGGTGGCAGGGGAGGAGAGACCCCCTGCAAATTCCTGGGGGTGTCCTCGAGATCCAGCGAAGGCACCTGGTCCTGGAGGGGGACAAAAAGGCCATTTTAGAAAAATTAAGGGAATTTGGGGGGATTTGGGCAAATTGTAGGGAATTTTAGGATTGTTTGAGGTCTGGGGGGGTCTTGATTTTGTGGGATCTTGTGTTCTGGGGCCACAGGATCATGTCTAGGGAGGCCACAGTTACCAGGAACAGGCATGGGACACCAACAAGATGGGATTCTGCTCAGGAAAACATTTATTCAGCTCAGGAACAAACTCAGATCCAGAGAGAGCCCCAAACAGAGGCAGGGAGATGGGGTTTGAGAACCGGGTGGAGTTCAAGGTCAGGGACCACTGGGAACACAGAAAGGGAGAAACCCCAGGGGCCCAAACCCAATCAGAAATCCCTGGGCTGCCACCCCACGAGGGGTCCAGGGTGGAGTTTCTTCCTGGGCTTGCAGGGCCCATCCTCTGAGGCAGAGGGATGGAATTCCATTTTGCCCATGTCACTCACTTTAACAACGTTCATTTGAAACTCAATCTTTGCCTCCCTGGGCAGGGGCACCTCACACAAAACCTCACTCAGTAATGGGGTCCCCGTCCCTTCATCATCCCCAAACTTTGGCTGTCTCATTGCAGACCCCACCCCACCTCCCCAATCCCAACCCATCCCATCCCTGCTGGACATCAAGACCCCCTTCCCAAGCTCAATTTCCCCCATTTCACACCTCCCATACTCCATCCCACCCATCCTGCCCCACTCAATTCTCATCTTACCCCTCCTGATTTGCATCCCACTTCACCCAATCCCCTTCCAGCCCCTGATGCCTTCAGAAGGCTGACCTAGAACAGAGCCCAGAGTTAAGAATAGTTTATTAAAAGGCCTTAAAGGATACACCTAGAGCAGCACAAGAGCCTGGACAGGGCTACACCCAAGACCAAAAATGGTCACAAAAATGGACAACTCATCACGAGGTCTCACATTTTTAGAAGTTCAGGTTCATCTGCATATTGCAATCTATTCATTGTCCAGTTACAGCTTCAGATGATGAAGTCCTGTCCTTGTTTTCTCTCTTCAGTCCACCCTTGTTTATGCTTTTGGCCTGGAACTTGTAACAATTGTCCTTGGTATCAAGCTAAAAAAGGAATTGTTTTGTCTACCTACTCTGTGAAAAGAGCTCACTAACACTTAATAGGAAGTTCAAAACTACAAACCTAGGCAGTGCAGAATATGAAAAATATGAAAGCTAAAACTTAAGGCATCACACACTGAGGGGCTGTGGAATTGAATAATTTTGGAGAGGTACTGAGTTGGATTCAGTGACATTGAGTGGTTTTGAGGTGAAAGATCGAACCCTCTCGTCTCTTTGAGTGCCAAGAAATGAAGACAACTTCACCAAATAACCCCACATCCCCCAAATACTCCCAAGTATCTTCCAGATTCCCTTGAAGCACTAGTAAAATGTGAGGTTTTAGATGCCTTTGATGAATTTGTTGATTTTTACCCCAATTTTGTCTGTTTTAACTAGATGAAGATGAATCAAAAGATAATTGAAACCAAAATAAAATGACCTCCAGCCCAGTGTGTTCCCAACACAGATCGCTGGGAACGTGGGTCATCAGGGCTCTCCCAGTGTGGGTCCTCTGATGGGGGATGGAGCTGGGGCAGTGCACAAAGCTCTTCCTGCACTTGGGGCACTCGCAGGGCTTCCCTTACTGGTGCCTCTGTTGGTGTTGGGTCAAGTGAGATCTCTGGGTGAAGCTCTTCCCACACTGGGGACACTCGTAGGGCCTCTCCCCAGTGTGGATGCGCTGGTGCCTGATGAGGTTGGAGTTTTGGTTGAAGCCCTTCCTGCACTTGGGGCAGCAGAAGGGCCTCTCATCCGTGTGAATCCGCTGGTGCAGGAGGAGATGGGAGCTGGTCTGAAACCTCTTCCCACACTGAGGACACTCGTAGGGCCTCTCCCCAGTGTGGATCATCTGGTGGATGGTCAGTTGGGACCTCTGGATGAAGCTCTTCCCACATTCCCCACACTCGTAGGGTCTCTCCCCAGTGTGGATCATCTGGTGGATGGTCAGGCTGGAGCTGTAGCTGAAGCTCTTCCCACATTCCCCACACTCGTACAGCCTCTCCCCAGTGTGGATGCGCCGGTGGGTGATGAGGGTGGAGTTGTGCTTGAAGCCCTCCCCACAGTCAGGGCAGCGGAAGGGCCTCTCATCCGTGTGAATCCGCTGGTGCACGAGGAGATTGGAGCTGGTCTGAAACCTCTTCCCACACTGGGGACACTCGTAGGGCCTCTCCCCAGTGTGGATGCGCTGGTGGATGATGAGTTTGGAGTTGAAGCTGAAACCCTTCCCACATTCCTCACACTCATAGGGCCATTCCCCAGTGTGGATCATCTGGTGTCGGATCAGGCTGTTGCTCCACCTGAAGCTCTTCCCACACTCCAAGCACTTGTTGGGCTTCTCCCCATCCTGAAGCTGCTCATGGACCACCAGCTCAGAGCCCTGGCTGGATCTCCGGCCACCTTCCTGGCACAGGGTGGGTTTTTCCTCCTCAGAGCACCCTGGGATGGGTTTGGAGCCCCTCCTCCTGCGGGATCTCTGGGGCTTTTCCTCCTCATTGGATTCCTGTGGGGTGGAGCCACTCAAAACGGCCTCTTCCACGAGGTTCTGTCCCAGGGGTTTGTCCTCCCTGGTCTCCATCCTCAGCTCCTTGTCTGGGGGAGGAAGGACAAGGAGAGGATGGGATTTGCCTCCGTGCCAGAGGGAAGGGGAAGAAGATCCCCCCAGTGCGTCCCCGGCAGGACGGCGTCGGCAGCGGGGTTGTCCTGCAGCCGGGGGCCATGCTGGGCTGGGAGATGGAGCAGGAGAGAGGGGGAAAGGGGCACTGACTTCCTCCTCACCTGCCTGGGTGTCCTGGGGCATCTTCCTCTTCCTCACAGCAGCCTCCTTCTCCATCTGACCAAGGTTTGGGAATGGGAAATCCTGGTTTGGGGAAAAACACAACACATGAGCACACTGAATTAGGGGGTTTCCTCTCTCCAAGTCCACCTTTAGAAGTCACTGGGCAAGTGGTGCCCATATAAATCCCACAAACACCAAGTTTCAGCCCTGAAAATGTCTCCCAGGAGTTCTCCAACTCTGGTCTCTCCCCTTTGGTGTTCAGGGGTTCCTCCCTGTCCCAGCTGCTGGGGGTCATGCTTGTACTGGGGGTCCCCCAGTCTACTCGGTCCCTGCCCTCCCCAGGCTGCTGAGAGTGCCAGGAATCTGAAAAGTTCCCCGTTTCCATCTCCTCACTTAGGGATGCTGGACCCCCTGAAGTGCCCCCAAGGGGCATTTGCTGCTCAGCTTTGGAGTTCTTCATTCTCCAAACATCCTCCCCAAAAAAACCCAACCCAGGGATCCCCCAAGATATCTGGGCCACGGTCCCCCTCCCCAGGCACCTGTGGGCTGGGGGGTGATGATCTCACAGGTGGGGGCTCTGAATTCAGGGAATGCTCGACCTCGTGGTTCCTTCTCTTTTCCTTGATCTTCCTTTGTCCCTCCTCTTCCTCCCGTTCCTCCTCCCTATCCCCACCTTCTTCTCCTACATCCATTCCTGCTTCATCCCTCCTCTTCCATCCCTCCTCCTCCTCCCCCAGGAGCAGTGACACCCTCGGTGCCCCGTTCCTGAACCCCTCACAGCCCACGGCAGGAGCGGGGATGGAGCCGGGACAGGTCGGGATGGGCAGCGCGGGGCTCTCCCCTGCTCCCACCCGCTGGGGATGGGGGGAACCCGGCCCAGGGAAAAGGAGAGGGAAACTGGGAAAATTGGGGGCTGCAGATCCAAGCTGGGGCTGTCTGGGGACCCTGGCTGGGGACTGCCAGCCCTTGGGGCTCCTCTGGGGAGATGTGGGAGGGAGGAACACAGAGAGGGCTGGAGGATCCCCGGAGTGGCAGCACTGGCAGGGACTGGTTTGTACTGGGATCATCCTGGCAGTGGCTGAGATTGCACTGGCTGTGTACTGACATCATACTGGGATCATACTGGGATGATACTGGCAGTGAGTAGGAGCCTGCAGGGGGCAATTGAGACCAGGTTGTGAGGAACTGGGAATATGCCCTGCGCTCCCCAGAAACCCGGGATCGCTCCCCAGAAACCCGGGATCGCCCCCCATAGGTCCCATGTGTCCCCCAAACCCTCCAGGATCCCCGAGTGCCCCCTCAGCGCCCGTTCGGGACCCCCCAAAGTGTCCCTGGATCCCTGAATGCTCCCGACCCCACAGATGCCCCTTCCAGACACTCCTGGGAATTCATCTCCCATCATCCCAGAGCACAGCTCCGCGCCCATACCTCCTGCCGTGCCCCGCGCCCTAAGGAGCCCGGTTACAGCTCCCCAGGTTCCCCCCAAGTGCTCCCGAGCCGTATACATTCGCCCCGAGCACCTGCAGCCACGGCTCGGACGCAAAAGTCTTCTCCAAGCGCTTCCCCACACCGCCAAACGCGCCTTCCGAGCCACTTCCGGAACTACAGCTCCCATCATGCTCTGCGGCGCCCATAGAGCGCTATTCCAGCCGGGACTTCATCTCCCGCCATGCCCCGCGCCTTACAGGAACCATTGGAGCTGCGCGTACAACTCCCGTGATGCTCCGCGGCCCCGTTAAACCGTATTATACCGGCGCCTACAACTCCCATCATCCCCCGCGGCCCAGAGATTCCCCGTTACAGCCCCCCAAGTGCCCACCCGGACCCCGAAGGGCCCCCAGATTCCCCTCCCTGACCTCCAAGTGCCCCCCTGGACCCCCAAGTGCTCCCCCGGGCCCCGAATTGTCCCACAGAATCCCTAAGTGCCCCTCCAAGTGCCCACCTGGCTCCCCCAAGTGTCCTCCAGACCCCCAAGTACTCCATAATTCCCTCCCCAGACCCAAAACTGCCCCAAATGTTCCCCAGAAAAGTTCCTATGGACCCCAAAGTGGTCCCTTTTACCCTGTCTGAGAATAATTTCAAAATTATGATTAACGGGCTAAAAATAGGAGCAACTGGCATAAAGAGGGAGAAATAGTGGTCAGTTAATTAATGATGGCAATTGTGGTACTTAGAGCCAGAGAACAATAATGTTTTTTGCTCCTGAAAATGTATCAATTCTTTTATATAAATGCATAAACAAGCTTATAAGAATACAGAATAATATTATTATAAAAAGTAAAATTTTATTTTTATAAATTAATTAGATTTTAATGATAAACAAAAATTGATAAATGTTTTCATTGTTTTGGGATGTCGGTCCCAGGTGGGCGATGTCAGACATGCTGAGGCTCGGGGTGAGGAGCAGGTTGTCCAAACAGGGGCAGCCCACAAGGGGCTCATTCTTCTCTGTGACCAGACCTCCTAAGGAGACATTCAGCTTCAGGATTGTAAAGAGTAAATCATGACCTCCTGATCAGTACATAAAGATGTTTTACAGTTTGAACAGTAGAATGTTGTCACTGTAGGGGGCCTTCTTTGTTAATATACCTCATGTTGTGTCATATTTGGTAAATACCAATGTTGTTGTACCAGCCTTCTTTGTTAAAATATTGGTATAAATGAAATTAGAATTTTGACAACTAGGTCCCTTGGCTTAATGGCAGTTTAATTAAAATGAATACAATTTACTAAATTGAAGAGTAATGTGTTATAAAAGAATACAGTTTAGTAAAATAATACAGTTTAATAAAAAATTAAAATTTATATATATAATCTGCTAGTAATTAAGTATGATTAAAGCATAAGCAAAACCGACCAGGGTACGGAGGCTTCCCACCCTGCCTCACGTTCAAAACAAAGCACTTCAAGCTAAACTTATATACTGTATGCTTATACATATTCATTAATGTTTCCTGTAAGTTTCCTCCTATTTCAGATTTTTCTGACTTTACATCATTTTTCTACACGACACATGCCTCACTTGTTGTTAGGGGGTCTTCAGTCTTCTTCTGGTGGTCTTTTGGCGAAGGCTTCTCCTCTTCCTCATTGTCCTTTGGATAATCTTACAGGTTTGCGCATGCGTACTAAGCCTTGTGTTATATTAGTTTACTAATTAGCTTTATATTTACTAATCTTTAGGCCCAATGCCTAAATTTGTTCTAATTTTGGCCATTTTGGTCTTGAGACACCATTTATCTTCTAAACTACATCCTGTACCTTAATTTTGACATGTAACATCTGCAAAGGGGTACATCTGCTTTGTAACACTGATTCTTGATTGTTTCTAATAACAAGTTTAATAACAGTTAC
>NC_142217.1:979499-1016484 GCF_049639895.1 Pseudopodoces humilis
AGGAAAAAATTGGGAAAAATCAGGGAAAAAAATGGGGGAAAAAAAAAAATGAGAAAAAACAGAAAAATCAGGGAAAAATTTGAGAAAAAGTTGGGAAAAAGACAGAAAATGTTGGGAAAAGAAGATGGAAAAATCAGGAGAAAATCAGGAAAATTTGATAAAAAACTGGCAAAAAATTGGGAAAAATTGGGAGAAAAAGGAGGGAAAAAATCAGAAAAAATCAGAAAAAAAAAGGAGGGGAAAATTAGGAAAAAACTGGGGAAAACCAGGGCAAAATGGGGAGAAAACTGGGAAAAAAGAAGGAAAAAATGAGAAAAAAAAGAGTGAAAAATTAGAAAATATATTGGGAAAAAATGGGAAAAATCTGGGACAAAGTGAGGAAAATAAATAGGAAAATAATTTGGAAAAATCAGAAAAAAGCAGGAAGAAATGGGAATAAAAAATGGGAAAAAAACTGGGAAAAATCATGAAAAAAACAGGATGAAATACCCCTATCCCATTTTTCCATGGAATTTTGGGACTTGCCTACCTGGGAGGTTGTAGAAGAATTTCCAGACCTGGGAATCTGGGGAATGGGGAAAGGTGGAATTGTGGATGAGCTGCTCCAGATTTTTGGGAAGGTAGATGGCCAGGTCCTCTTCCAGCTTCCAGAATGTTTGGATGAATCCCACACCTCCTTCCGGCTAGAAATCATGGGGAAATCATGGAAAAATCACGGGAAAGCTGTGATTCAAATTCATGGAGTTTTGCCCCCAAAGCACACTTTTTTCCTGCCAAAATTTCTATTTTTTCCCCCCACCAAAATATTAATTTTTGGGATAATTAAATGGGGAAGATAGGGGGAAATAGGGAAAAATAGGATGGAAATGGAGGAAAAATGGTAAAAAGTTGGGGAAAACTAGAAAAAAATGGGGGAAAAGAGAGAAAAATGGGAGGAAAAATGGAGCAAAAATGGGGGAAAATGGAGCCTAAATAGAGGAAAAAAATTGGATAAAAATAGGGAAAAATTGGGGAAAATGGGATGGAAATGGAGGAAAAAATTGGGAAAAATGGGAGAGAAAGAAATGGAAGAAAATTGGGATAAAATTGTGGAAAAATGAGATAAAACAAGGATAAAAATGGGGAAAATAATGGGGAAAAATGGGGAAAAAATAAGGGGAAAATGGGAATAAAAATGGGAAAAATGAGGCAAAAATGGGAGAAAAATGGAAGAAAATGGGGAAAATAGGAGAGAACATGGGGAAAAAAACTGGGAGAAAATGGAGCAAAAGTAGCATAAAATGGGGAAATGGGGAATAAATTGATTAAAAATAAAAAAAAATGTGAAAAAATAGGAAAACATGGGGAACAATTTGAGTAAAAATGGAGGAAAAATAGGAAAAAAATTCAGAAAAACTGGGAAAAAATAAGGGAAAATGAGATGAAAAGGGAGGAATGGAGGGGAAAAGGAAAAAAATGGGGAAAAAATTGGGGAAAAATTAAAAGTAGGATATAAATGAGGAAAAATGGTATGAAAATGGGATAAAATTTAGAAAAAATAGAGCAAAAATGGGGAAAAAATGGGATAAAAATGGGGAAAAATGGGATAAAAATGTTGAAAAATGGTATAAAATGGAGACAAATTGTACTCTAATAGGGAATGACTGGGAGTGATTTGGCTTATCGTGGGGCGCACAGGAAACTGGAGTCAAACGGGGGGAGCAACTGGGCTCATGCTGAGAGCAGCCACTGCCGGCACCGGGAGCCCCGAACCCCTTTCCCGGCCATGCCGGACCCGCATCCCCCCGGCCCCGCCGGGGCTCTGCCGCCACCGCCACCGGGACCCCCCAAAAACACCTCCCGGGGACCCCCGGGGTCCCCCCGAGGGGCATCTGCGGCTCGGCTCTGGAGCCCTGCCATCCCCAAACATCCCCCCCAAAAACCCCAAACCCAGGGACCCCCGGGGTATTTGGGGCGAGCTCCCCCTCCCCGGGCACCTGCGGGATGGGGGGCGATGGTCCCGAAGGAGCTGCAGATCCAGAGAGCGGGGAGCGCACGTGGAGCCTCCTCTGCCTGCTCCAGCTCTTCCTCCTCCTGCTCCTCCTCTTCCTCCTGCTCTGTCCCTCCTCTTCCTCCTCCTCTGTCCCTCCTCTGTCCCTGTGCGTGGTTCGGAGCCCTCGGGTGAGCGGGGCCGGGCCGGGACACGATGGGAAAGGGCTGGGTCCCCCCCAAACCGAGCTGGGGGCAGCGGAGGTTTGGGGGAACAATGGGAACGGGGCGGGACAGGGGAACAGGGGGAGGTGGGAGCACTGAGGGTCCCCCAGTTCACCCCAGGACCCCCAAGCCCCGTCCCAGCCCCCCCAGTTCCCCCCGCAGCCCCGGCTGAGGGGGGCTCAGCCCAGGAGCCGCCGTCGTTCGGGGCTCCCCCGAGTGCAGGAACGGGAGAGTTCCCGGCTCGGGGAGGCCCCAGCAGAGGAGGGGATCTTGTCCCTCTTCCAGGGCCTTTCAGGGTCTTCAGGCCCCTTTGAAGAGGAATTTTTCTCTTTTTCAGGTTTTTGGGGGGATCCCAACACTACAGGGGTGTTTTTCCCCCCCATTTTAGGGTGTTTGTGCGGCCACAGCCCCACAAGCCCCTTTTGAGGGGGGGGGGGATCATGACGGCTTTAAGTGACATTTTTAGGGGTGCCCCCACCCCAAGCCCCTGTAGGGGATGTTTTGTCCCCCAGGGTGGATTTTGGGGGTTCTCTCTACCATGGCCGCTTTAAGGGCCCCCGGTGTTGTCGGGTCCCACTGTAACTCCTCTTAAAAGGGCAACACCACTCCCGTTGGTTCCGGCAGTGGAGCCCCGGGAGGGGTTGGGGGTCCCGGGAGGGGTTTGGGGGTACCTGGGTGATGCTGATGAAGGTGATGGGGTCCCCATGCTGAGTATAAAACTTCCTGAGGGTTTCCTGAGGGTTTTTTTAAGTTCTGGGTGTTTTTAGGGCCATGGTGGTTTTTGGGGTTCCCAAGGGGGTTTACAGGGGTCCCGATGAGGGAATTTGGGCAATCCCGGGGGTGGAATTGGGGATCCCAAGGCTGTTTTGGGGAACCTGCTGGTGATGGAGATGGGGACCCCATGCCAGGTATGAACCTTCTCAATGTCTGTATGGGGTTTTGCAGTTTTGGGGAGTTTTTGGAGCATCCAGGGCTGTGTTTGGGATCAGGGGAGGTTGGGGTGTCCCGGGGGGTTTGGGGGTTCTCGGCAGGTTTGGGGGTACCTGGGCAATGCGGGTGGCAGTGCTGGGGACCCCGTGCCGGGTTTGAACCTTCTCACTGCCCACGGGCAGCGTCAGCGTGTTCAGGGAGATCCTGGGGGGCCCGGGGGGTCACCCCAAATCCCAGGGACCCCAAATGCTGAGGGACCCCCCGAACTGCCCTCACCGCTGGATCTGCTGCAGGCAGGGGGGCACCAGCACTCGGCCCCCACCCTCCACCATCACAGGGGGGCTGTGGAAGAAATCTGGGGGTGCACGGACAGGTTGGGTGGGACCCCCAAAGTCCTGGGGGAGGGGACACAGGGGGACTTCCAGGAATTCCTGTTATGGGGGGGTATGAGGGGGGACCCAGGAAGAGTTTGGGGGGGCTGGATGTGTCATGGGGGGACCCCCAGGAGTCTTGTGGGGGGTGGGGAGGGCAAAGAACAGGGCAACCCCCAGGATGAGTTTGGGGGGAACCGGATTGGAGCTCTCATAGCAGTGGGATGGGAAGATCTGACCATGGAATTCCATGGGAATGGCATGGCAGTGAGATACATCTACAGAGTTCACATGGAAATTGGACAGCAATTACAACAGTAATACAACAGTAGAATCTGTGGAGGTCTCACAGGAATAGGATGTCTGAGATCCATCCATGGAATTTCCATGGGAATTGCCACGTTCCCAAATTTTGCCCTCCCAAATCCCACATTCCCATATTCCCATGGGAATTCTGCCCTCCCCACCTTTACACTCCAGCGCCTCCCGCCCATATCTGACATATTTCCGGAGACATTCCCTGCAGCTGTGAGCCAGGGAATTTGTTAATCCCTCAGCCTGGATCTCAGGGATCCCCATGGCGGTGCCACAGTTGCCATCGCAGCCCCACAGATCCCCCAGCCCCGGCTCCCCCCGCTCAGCCCCGCTCTGGCTGTGCCGCTGCTGCAGCATCTGCAGCTCCCCGCTGGCCCCGTGCCGGTGCCGCTCCTTGTGCCGCCTCTGGCTATCCCAATATCCCAGCTCTGGCTATCCCAATATCCCAGCCCTGGCTATCCCAATATCCCAGCCCTGGCTACCCCAATATCCCAGCTCTGGCTATCCCAATATCCCAGCTCTGGCTATCCCAGTATCCCAGCTCTGGCTATCCCAGTATCCCAGCCCTGGCTATCCCAGTATCCCAGCCCTGGCTATCCCAATATCCCAGCCCTGGCTATCCCAATATCCCAGCTCTGGCTATCCCAAGATCCCAGCCCTGGCTATCCCAATATCCCAGCTCTGGCTATCCCAATATCCCAGCCCTGGCTATCCCAATATCCCAGCCCTGGCTATCCCAAGATCCCAGCCCTGGCTATCCCAAGATCCCAGCCCTGGCTATCCCAATATCCCAGCTCTGGCTATCCCAGTATCCCAGCTCTGGCTATCCCAATATCCCAGCCCTGGCTATCCCAATATCCCAGCCCTGGCTATCCCAGTATCCCAGCCCTGGCTATCCCAGTATCCCAGCCCTGGCTATCCCAATATCCCAGCCCTGGCTATCCCAATATCCCAGCCCTGGCTATCCCAATATCCCAGCCCTGGCTATCCCAATATCCCAGCCCTGGCTATCCCAAGATCCCGGCTCGGCTCCGCCCGGCCCCGCTCGCTGCGGCGGCGCTGGAAGGGGATCCCAGCCAGGGACCCCATGGACATGGACTGCGGGAAGCCCGGGCCGGGCTCCGACAGCGCCGCGTGCAGGGAACGCAGGGAGAGGAGAACTGGGGGGACATTTGGAGATTTGGGATCGGGGGGGTCACGGCTGAAGGAAAGGGGGAACGGGGAGAGCCGGGAAGGGCATTTGGGGATGCCAGGACTGACAAGAGGGGAGGCTAGGGCTGGCTAGATGTGGCATGGCTGGAGTTCAGGGCGTTCCTGTATCCAGGAAAGGGAGCTCCAAGGGTCCCCGCTGTCCCCATTGCCAGGACAGGGCAGGGAAAGCCGGGATGGCTGGGAATAGGGGTCCCGGGTGTCCTGAGTGCTGAGGAAAGGAGGGGCTGGCTGCTGGGAGAGGCAGGAATAGGGGTCCGGGGGGTAAATGGGTCAAGGAGAAGGGGGCTCTGGGGGCTGCGAGAGGCGGGATGGCCGGGAAAGGGGTGCAGGCGTTCCTGGTGCCGGATAAGGGGGTGCAGGGTGGGACCCACGGCCGGGAATGGGAGTTCGGTGGGATGGTGGCGCCCAGGAATGGGGGTTTAGTGGCCCCTCGGCGCTCCGGAATGGGCGATCAAAGAGTCCCGGTGCCGGGGGTCCCCCTCACCTCTCGCCGCCCCCCGGGAGCGCCCCCGGCCCCAGCGCTGGAGCCATCGCGCTGCTCCGCTGCGGCCCCGCCCACAGCCCCGGCCCCGCCCCCAGAGCCGCCTCCGGCCCCGCCATTGGCGCCGCTCTTTGCTGCCCGCCAGTGGCAGCCCGAGGCTGCAGTGACGTCACCGGTCGCCGGGCAGATCCCGGCGGCGCAGGGCGGGCAAGGCGGAAGCGAAAGTGCCCGAGGGAGCGCGGGGGGAGGGGACGGGGCAATCCCAGGGAATTCCCCTGGATCCCCTCCCGGGATCCCCCGGGACCCTCCTCGGCCGCGCACTGCGGGACCCCCGCGCCGGGCTGGGCTGAACTCCCGGGCCCTGCGCCCAAACTCTGCCTGGAACCCGCCGGCTTCGGCCCAAAGCGGGGGAAGCCCCGGGATCCACGGATCCCATTTCTCCTGCGGCTGCGGCTCCCCAGCCCCGGCGGAGTAGGAGCGGGCGCTGGGAGCCCGAGCCCCGATTCCCAGTCTCCTTCTCTCTCTCTGCTGCTGCTCTCTCCCTCTCCTTTGGGTGATCAGAAATCCCAGAGCGGCTGGAGAGCCCCGTGCCCAGCTCGGCTTTCCCTGGAAAGGGAGGCCTGGGGGTGCGGTGCCCCGGGATGGCCGGGAATGGGGCTCCGGGGGTCCCCGGGCTGACGGAACCGGGGGATCCAGGGGCTGGCAGAGGAGGATCCCCGGGAAAGGGGGTGCAGGGCGCTGTTGGTGCAGGAGAAGGGGGTGCAGGGGGTCCCGGAGCTGGGGAAGGAGATGCGGGGGGGTCCCAGGGCCCAGGAATGGGGATCCAAGGGGGTCCCAGGGGGGCTCCCCAAAGCCCCTCCCAGGGCACAGCAGGAGCTGGGTCAGGAGCTCTGGCGGAGACAAAAGGGGGTGAGCCCGGCATGGGGGGGACATGGGGGAGTCACAGGCGCTCCCGGGGGGGGACACGACCCCCGGGGACCCCTCCTCACCTTCTCCCACGTACCCCAACAGAGCCTCTAAATGGATGAGCAGAGCTCGGTGACTGCAGTATGAAACTTGTTCAGTGGCACAGCAGGATTTAGAATTGAGGACAGGGGAAGGGTTTAACCCAGCCTCCTGTTTGAACAGCCAAGAGAGGGGGCTGGGAAGAAACCCATGCCTGCATTGAACTGAGAGAGATCCAGACCCGGGCTGGGAGAGATTTGAGACACACCCACCTTTGGACTTTGCTGTCCACAACACCCTGTCACATAAAGGTAAAACCTTACAAAAGAAAGGACTTGGAAAATCATGGTTTAGGACTTGTTACGTGGGCTTAGTGTAGCTAGCAGCTGGCCTGATAAGTTCCCATGCAAAAACATCTTGAGAATGAAAAGTTTGTAAACATAACAAACTATTCTTGGGGAGAAAAACAAGTGCACCTGTAGTAACAAGGGATCTGTCCCATGGGAATCAGTAGAAAAAGTATGTAAACATTGTTAGAGAGAAAAGTTTGGATTGACGTGTACACTCACCATTACCAACCAGTGAACTGAGTTCCCAACCAACTGGAATTAAGCACGGTGCCTTCTGATAACCATGTAAATATAAGCTGTGTGCAATAAAGCTTTGGCTGTGATGGAAGAAGAAACAGGTGTCATTGTCCATCTCTACTACGACACACCCAACCAGGACATCGGGTCCTGCCGAAGCAGTGGAAAGAAGCAGCTCTGGTGGCCAAGTGGCACGGCCCATTCCAAGTGTCCCTGAGCACAGAAACAGCCCCAGCACAGCTGAACACGGGGGGACCCCTCAGCCTCGGCTCAAGGGCTCTGAAGCCCCGCAGATTTGGATTTCCCGGCTGCAGCAGGAGGATGGGAGGCCGCCCCTGAGCCTGCACTGAAGGCAAGGCAGCAGCAGCCAGGGCTCCCCAGCGGGGGAAGCCCCTGGGCCTGCCCACAGATCCTCTGCTGAAATCCTCGGCCTGGGCACCCTCCTTTGGCATCTCCAGCCCCTGCGGGACAATCCTGGCTGGCACTGCTGGAGCTTCAGGGCTTTCTGTGCCTGCCCTCGCCACAGCTGCTGGGGAAGGCACCGTGAGAATTCCACTCTGGCTCTCAATTACACTCACACTCTGGGCTGGCTGGGATTAGAGTATTGGAAAATATACCAAATGTAAAATTATTTTTTATTTGATTTCTCCAGTCAGGCTTGGTTTGCATTTGCCTTGGGGAAAGGAATTTTAAAGGTTTTTTTAAGGGATGTTCCACCACTCAGCAGAGATGAGCTTAACATCTCAAAAGACTGGGAATAGCCCAAAAGATTCCCACAAAGACAACGACCATCAACAAAACATCAAGGCCCAGCAGCAAACATCAACCAACATCTACCCCAGACACTGCCCTGGCACAGCTGGAGACACCTGGTCTGGAAAAGGCTGAGCAGGAAATCCAGGAGTGCAGACCTAATTCACATCACAGACACAGAAATCCGGGTGCAACAGGAAACCAAACACTAAGAACTCCACAACTTGGAAACAATGAACACTAAACCAATGAATTTCTATGGGTTCAGACTGTGTAAAGTTTAGGAAACATCTAGTAAAACTCACATGTCATGCAATGATTTTCTCTGCACATGCAGACTATGTGTGGTTGAAATGATTCTGTTCAGAATCAAGTAATGCCTTATTTCTCTAAAGACATTTTGGAGAGTTTTTGCTTTTCACAGTTTCAGTGAAAGGATTACACCATTAGAATAATTTTTTGTAATAATTCTACTTTTCTATTGTCAGTTCTGTTTGGGCCAGGGGTGTGAGAATCAGTTTTTAGTCAGAAGAGAAGAAAAAGAAAATACTTGATTTCTTTCTAATTTTTGTTTTTATGTTTGTGCGTGGCTTGTAGTGATAGCAAAATTATGGTATGGGTTTTTCCGTGTTCACCTTTAAGCTGCATTTTGAAAACCAGAAGACCTTGAAATGTGGCCCTTTAAAATAGAAACAGTTAATAGAAAATTGTTAAAAAAAAAAAAAAAGCAGATGGGGGAGGGAGCCCTCCATGTGAGTCATCCCCTGGCTGCCCAGGAAGAGAAGCTTCATTCCAGGCAGCCAGCAGAGGGGCTTTAGAAATGCAAATTAACACCCCTGGGGCAAAGCCTGGACAATGTACCAGGGTCTTCCTGCTTGGGGGAGGAATTGGGCTGAATTCCTCTGTCCCTCACCCCAAGGTCTGCCTGCTGGCACAGGGGGAATTTGCACAGCTGAAGGCAGAGCCCAGGGTGAGGATATCTGACTCTGCAGCAGAAATTGGTTAATCAGCAAAGGAAAACAGCAAATTGAGAATGTTGTGAAAGCTTCACTATAAAAAATGGGCGGGAATCATCCCAGTCCCCACCTTAACTTGTGCTCTCACTTTCTGTGTTATATAGGGTGAATTAGAGCACTGGGGTTTTTTTGATACCCCAAGGGAAATCAGTTTGGAATCCAAGTATGTGCTGATTTAATTAGAGAAAAGCCAAAAATTGATGGAGCCCTGGCTGGAGGGAGCACCCAAAAATGGGGAAAAGATGAACGGCCACCAGAACAAATCCTGCAACACCATGGACCAGGCCCTGGGAACCCTAACAAATTCATATCAGGTACCAGAGAAACCATTTATCATTTCCATGGCATAATTAGATTACAGGATGTCCTCAAAATAATACCCAACCAGACAGCTCCAGTTCCTGACTTTCTTCACAAATAATCTGCTCAGATGAGGAACACAACATTTCACCATGGGGTGGAGTCAGATTATCTTTTAGCAGAAAAAGGAGGCAGAGTTTGTGGAAAATTAAATGACTCAAACTGCTGCTGGCAAATAAATCCCAAACAAAAAGTGGAGAAACAGATAACAAAGGATAGAAGAAAAGAGCTCATGTACCAGTCCAAATGTGGAAAGGATGGGAATGGGCAACTTTTTTGTGGTTCCCTGGCAGACCATGGGTTAAACGAATGCACTTTCTCCTCTTATGTTCTACAGCAACTCTCATCTTTTCACCATGCACGACACCTTGCTGAGTGCAGCTCATTCAGCAGCTGAGCAAGGGGATGCAGGTGGCAGCCAGGCCTCCTGAGCCAGAAACGGCTACAAAAGGACAGAGAATGAGGGCACTGAGAGCAATCCCAAAATCAAAGAACACCCATGAAGAAAAAACAGAGTCAGTGAGTGAATCTGCTTGCAGATACGGCCAGGGACTTGCACATAAGGAAGCAATGGGAGAAAGCATCAGTTTCAGAAAATGTTACTAATTGACAAGGACCGCTGCTCAGACAAAGTCCCGCTAAATTCCTGAACTTCCAGAAGAACAAAGACTTAACAGAGCCATCAGTACCGGATTTTATACAAAAGTGGGGGATACATATTAACCGGGACATGCAGCAGGCGGATCGGGAAGTCTGAACCTTCCAAGCACCTCCGCCAGTGGGGAAAGGGAGAGGGACACGCGGCCAGGAAAATCAGGACAAAAACGAGGCCGCGTCCTCCAGCAAGTGGAGAGAGCGCACGGCAAATGCCCCATGGCCTCTCCCTTCGGGCAGCAATAAAGTCACTCTCACACCACTCCTCTGGCTCCTTTGGCCACACAAACCTCTGGCGCCGGGAATTTTCCCGCCCAGCCCCGGGCACAGCGCAGCCACCTCCGGGCTACCGACACGAACCGGGACGAGCCAGCGCTGCTCCGGCACCGGCTCCTGCCGAGGCCCCAGCGGGAAGGAGACCGCGGGCGGCCGCTCCCGCAGCGCCCTCACGCCGGGGCCAACACGGGCCGGCCACGGCACAAGCCACCCGCCACAGCCCCCTGCCGCCCCCTCCCGGGCCCGCAGCGAGCCCCGAGCCCCCGCAGAACCGAGCGCGGCTCCCACCTGCGATGGCTGGGGCCGCCTCCGAGCTCCGCCGCCGCCTCACCGGGCTCCGGCCGTTGCCGCCGCTGCCGCCTCTGCCGGGCCCGCACAGACGCTCCGGCAATGGCGGCTCTCCTGCCCCACGGCCGCCCTGGGGGCGCCAGCGGGGCCGGGCTTGTCCCCGCTCTGCCCAATCAGCGCGCGCCAGAACCACGAGTGACGGCAGCAGCAGCCAATCGCAGCCAGCGGCGGGCTCTGCGCACGGCACAGCCCCGCCCCGCGCTCTCAGGGCCCCCCGGGCTGTGTGAGGGGAAGGGCGGAGATGAGGAACAGCCCTGGAACGGGCCCGGCCCGAGCCGCCACTGAGCTCCCAACACAAACAAAGTTCTCCGCAGCTCCCGGCCCGCCTTTCCCTGCCCTGGGTATTCGGTGGCTCCGGCTCAGCGGGAAGCCCGTGAGCCTCACTTCTCCCACTTCTAATTAGGAGCATCAGTGAATCGCTCGGATTTTCCCCTAAAAAGGTAAACTGCCCCAAATTCCTGTGGCTGAGTAGGGGAGGAGAGAGATTTCTGGCAGAAAAACCAGCTTCCCGGCACCCCTCCCTCCTCCCAGGTGTGCCTCCTCCCCCGGCAGTGCAGGGACACAGGGAATGGGGCCATGGTCACTCCATCCCCCGGGGCTTTTCCCGCTGCTCAGGGACAGGAGTCGTTCCCCTGCTGCACCCTGGGCTCTCTCCCACCGGAGACTTCTCCAGGAACTTCTCCAAGCTGAGTCCATCCCATGGGGAACAGCCCCCTCACAGTGCTGCAGCGTGGGTCACTCTGCCACGGGGTCAGTCCTTCTGAAAAGAACAGGCAAGGAGAGCAGCTCCTTTTTAATGCCTTTATTGAGGGCAGCTCTAGGTGGGGGAAGCTCAACCACTGCTGTTCCCGATGGACAACCCAGAAAAGGAGGTGTTCAACTTTGCAACAAGGCAGAGCTGGGGATTCTGCCTTCAGGAGAGTCTCTAGGAAGACCCTGCCTTATTGCAAATCTTGGGTAGTCATGGATAGCAACCGTTGTTGTAGTTATGGTGATGAGGTCTGGAACATCAGTTGCTAAACATTCTCCCTTGCTCCTCTGTGTAGTTTGGAGTCCGGTTTGTGCCCTGGCTCGCTGATTCTAGGGATCTTTAGATGTTAATCCCACTTCCCCTGGGTGCTACCCCCCATGGGAGTTGGGCTCATCTACACACTGGGTGCTGTCATCGGTGCCATTGGGGGTGCCGGGAGCAGCAGAGGCAATAGACAAGGCCAGGTGGCATTAACAAGGCTGTTACAACAACATTGGTATTTACCAAACATGACACAACATGAGGTATATTAACAAAGAAGGCCCCTTACGGTGACAACATTCTACTGTTCAAACTGTAAAACATCTTTGTGTACTGATCAGGAGGTCACGATTTACTCTTTACAATCCTGATGCTGAATGTCTCCTGAGGAGGTCTGGTCACAGAGAAGAATGAGCCCCTTGTGGGCTGCCCCTGTTTGGACAACCTGCTCCTCACCCCGAGCCTCAGCATGTCTGACATCGCCCACCTGGGACTGACATCCCAAAGCATTGAAAACATTTATCAATTTTTGTTTATAATTAAAATCTAATAAATTAATAAAAATAAAATTTTATTTTTATAATAATATTATTCTGTATTTTTATAACCTAATTTTTATATTTATATAAAAGAATTGATACATTTTCAGGGACAAAAATCATTATTGTTCTCTGGCTCTAAGTACCACAATTCCCTTAATTAATTAATTGATCACTATTTCTTCCTCTTGATGCTAATTACTCCTATTTTTAGTCCTTTGATCATATTTTTTAATGATTTTCTCAGACAGGGTAAAAGTGGCCACTTTTGGGGTCCATGGGGACTTTTCTGGGGAACATCTGGGGCAGTTTGGGGTCTTGGGAGGGAATTTAGAGAGAACTTGGGGGTCTGGAGGACGCTTAAGGAAGTCGGGTGGGCACTTGGAGGGGCACTTAGGGAGTCTGTGGGACAATTCGGAGCCCGGGGGAGCACTTGGGGGTCCAGGGGGGCACTTGGAGGTCAGGGAGGGGAATCTGGGGGCCCTTCGGGGTCCGGGCGGGCACTTGGGGGGCTGTAACGGGGAATCTCTGGGCCGCGGGGGATGATGGGAGTTGTAGGCGCCGGTATAATACGGCTTAACGGGGCCGCGGAGCATCACGGGAGTTGTAGACACAGCTCCAATGGTTCCGGTGAGGCGCAAGGCATGACGGGAGATGGAGTCCCGGCTGGAATAGCGCTCTATGGGCGCCGCAGAGCATGATGGGAGCTGTAGTTCCGGAAGTGGCTCGGAAGGCGCGTTCGGCGGTGTGGGGAAGCGCTTGGAGAAGACTTTTGCGTCCGAGCCGTGGCTGCAGGTGCTCGGGGCGAATGTATACGGCTCGGGAGCACTTGGGGGGAACCTGGGGAGCTCTAACCGGGCTCTTTAGGGCGCGGGGCACGGCAGGAGGTTTGGGCGCGGAGCTGTGCTCTGGGATGATGGGAGATGAATTCCCAGGAGTGGCTGGAAGGGGCATCTGTGGGGTCGGGAGCATTCGGGGATCCAGGGACACTTTGGGGGGTCCCGAACGGGCGCTGAGGGGGCACTCGGGGATCCTGGAGGGTTTGGGGGACACATGGGACCTATGGGGGGCGATCCCGGGGTTCTGGGGAGCGATCCCGGGTTTCTGGGGAGCGCAGGGCATATTCCCAGTTCCTCACAACCTGGTCTCAATTGCCCCCTGCAGACTCCTACTCACTGCCAGTATCATCCCAGTATGATCCCAGTATGATGTCAGTACACAGCCAGTGCAATCTCAGCCACTGCCAGGATGATCCCAGTACAAACCAGTCCCTGCCAGTGCTGCCACTCCTGGGATCCCCCAGCCCTCTCTGTGTTCCTCCCTCCCACATCTCCCCAGAGGAGCCCCAAGGGCTGGCAGTCCCCAGCCAGGGTCCCCAGCCAGCCCCAGGTTGGATCTGCAGCCCCCAATTTTCCCAGTTTCCCTCTCCTTTTCCCTGGGCCGGGTTCCCCCCGTCCCCAGCGGGTGGGAGCAGCTGAGAGCCCCGCGCTGCCCATCCCGACCTGTCCCGGCTCCATCCCCGCTCCTGCCGTGGGCTGTGAGGGGTTTGGGAACGGGGCACCGAGGGTGTCGCTGCTCCTGAGGGAGGAGGAGGAGGGGTGGAAGAGGAGGGATGAAGCAGGAATGGAAGTAGGAGAAGAAGGTGGGGATAGGGAGGAGGAACGGGAGGAAGAGGAGGGACAAAGGAAGATCAAGGAAAAGAGAAGGAACCACGAGGTCGAGCATTCCCTGAATTCAGAGCCCCCACCTCTGAGATCATCACCCCCCAGCCCACAGGTGCCTGGGGAGGGGGAGCGTGGCCCAGATATCTTGGGGGATCCCTGGGTTGGGTTTTTTTGGGGAGGATGTTTGGAGAATGAAGAACTCCAAAGCTGAGCAGCAAATGCCCCTTGGGGGCACTTCAGGGGGTCCAGCATCCCTAAGTGAGGAGATGGAAACGGGGAACTTTTCAGATTCCTGGCACTCTCAGCAGCCTGGGGAGGGCAGGGACCGAGTAGACAGGGGACCCCCAGTACAAGCATGACCCCCAGCAGCTGGGACAGGGAGGAACCCCTGAACACCAAAGGGGAGAGACCAGAGTTGGAGAACTCCTGGGAGACACTTTCAGGGCTGAAACTTGGTGTTTGTGGGATTTATATGGGCACCAGTTGCCCAGTGACTTCCAAAGGTGGACTTGGAGAGAGGAAACCCCCTAATTCAGTGTGCTCATGTGTTGTGTTTTTCCCCAAACCAGGATTTCCCATTCCCAAACCTTGGTCAGATGGAGAAGGAGGCTGCTGTGAGGAAGAGGAAGATGCCCCAGGACACCCAGGCAGGTGAGGAGGAAGTCAGTGCCCCTTTCCCCCTCTCTCCTGCTCCATCTCCCAGCCCAGCATGGCCCCCGGCTGCAGGACAACCCCGCTGCCGACGCCGTCCTGCCGGGGACGCACTGGGGGGATCTCCTTCCCCTTCCCTCTGGCACGGAGGCAAATCCCATCCTCTCCTTGTCCTTCCTCCCCCAGACAAGGAGCTGAGGATGGAGACCAGGGAGGACAAACCCCTGGGACAGAACCTCGTGGAAGAGGCCGTTTTGAGTGGCTCCACCCCACAGGAATCCAATGAGGAGGAAAATCCCCAGAGATCCCGCAGGAGGAGGGGCTCCAAACCCAGCCCAGGGTGCTCTGAGGAGGAAAGACCCACCCTGTGCCAGGAAGGCGGCCGGAGATCCAGCCGGGGCTCTGAGCTGGTGGTCCATGAGCAGCTTCAGGATGGGGAGAAGCCCTACAAGTGCTTGGAGTGTGGGAAGAGCTTCAGGTGGAGCAACAAACTGATCTGCCACCAGATGATCCACACTGGGGAATGGCCCTATGAGTGTGAGGAATGTGGGAAGGGCTTCAGCTGCAGCTCCAAACTCATCATCCACCAGCGCATCCACACTGGGGAGAGGCCCTACGAGTGTCCTGAGTGTGGGAAGAGGTTTCACAGGAGCTCCACTCTCCTCGTGCACCAGCGGATTCACACGGATGAGAGGCCCTTCCGCTGCCCTGACTGTGGGGAGGGCTTCAAGTACAACTCCACCCTCATCACCCACCGGCGCATCCACACTGGGGAGAGGCCCTATGAGTGTCGGGAATGTGGGAAGAGCTTCAGCTACAGCTCCTCCCTGACCATCCACCAGAGGATCCACACTGGGGAGAGCCCCTACAAGTGTGGGGAATGTGGGAAGAGCTTCAGCCAGAGGTCCCAACTGACCATCCACCAGATGATCCACACTGGGGAGAGCCCCTATGAGTGTCCTCAGTGTGGGAAGAGGTTTCAGACCAGCTCCCATCTCCTCCAGCACCAGCAGATTCACACGGATGAGAGGCCCTTCCGCTGCCCCAAGTGCAGGAAGGGCTTCAACCAAAACTCCAGCCTCATCAGGCACCAGCGCATCCACACTGGGGAGAGGCCCTACGAGTGTCCCCAGTGTGGGAAGAGCTTCACCCAGAGATCTCACTTGACCAAACACCAACAGAGGCACCGGTAAGGGAAGCCCTGCGAGTGCCCCAAGTGCAGGAAGAGCTTTGTGCACTGCTCCAGCTCCATCCCCCATCAGAGGACCCACGTTGGGCAGAGCCCTGATGACCCACGTACCCAGTGATCTGTGTTGGGAACACACTGGGCTGGAGGTCATTTTATTTTGGTTTCAATTATCTTTTGATTCATCTTCATCTATTTAAAACAGACAAAATTGGGGTAAAAATCAACAAATTCATCAAAGGCATCTAAAACCTCACATTTTACTAGTGCTTCAAGGGAATCTGGGAGATACTCGGGAGTATTTGGGGGATGTGGGGTTATTTGGTGAAGTTGTCTTCATTTCTTGGCACTCAAAGAGGACGAGGGGGTTCGATCTTTCACCTCAAAACCACTCAATGTCACTGAATCCAACTCAGTACCTCTCCAAAATTATTCAATTCCACAGCCCCTCAGTGTGTGATGCCTTAAGTTTTAGCTTTCATATTTTTCATATTCTGCACTGCCTAGGTTTGCAGTTTTGAACTTCCTATTAAGTGTTAGTGAGCTCTCTTCACAGAGTAGGTAGACAAAACAATTCCTTTTCTAGCTTGATACCAACCAAGGACAGTCGTTACAAGTTCCAGGCCAAAAGCATAAACAAGGGTGGACTGAAGAGAGAAAACAAGAAGGATGGGACTTCATCATCTGAAGCTGTAACTGGACAATGAACCTCAATATGCAGATGAACCTGAACTTCTAAAAATGTGAGACCTCATGATCAGTTGTCCATTTTTGTGACCATTTTTGGTCCATCTTGGGTGTAGCCCTGGCCAGGCTCTTGTACTGCCCAAGGTGTATCCTTTAAGGCCTTTTAATAAACTTTATTGTTAACTCTGGGCTCTGTTCTAGGTCAGCCTTCTGAAGGCATCAGGGGCTGGAAGGGGATTGGGTGAAGTGGGATGCAAATCAGGAGGGGTGAGATGAGAATTGAGTGGGGCAGGATGAGTGGGATGGGGATTGGGAGGTGTGAAATGGGGGAAATTGAGCTTGGGAAGGGGGTCTTGATGTCCAGCAGGGATGGGATGGGTTGGGATTGGGGAGGTGGGGTGGGGTCTGGAATGAGACAGCCGAAGTTTGGGGATGATGAAGGGACGGGGACCCCATTACTGAGTGAGGTTTTGTGTGAGGTGCCCCTGCCCAGGGAGGCAAAGATTGAGTTTCAAATGAACGTTGTTAGAGTGAGTGACATGGGCAAAATGGAATTCCATCCCTCTGCCTCGGAGGATGGGCCCTGCAAGCCCAGGGAGAAACTCCACCCTGGGCCCCTTGTGAGGTGGCAGCCCAGGGATTTCTGATTGGGTTTGGGCCCCTGGGGTTTCTCCCTTGCTGTGTTCCCAGTGGTCCCTGACCTTGAACTCCACCCTGGTTCTCAAACCTCATCTCCCTGCCTCTGTTTGGGGCTGTCTCTGGATCTGAGTTTGTTCCTGAGCTGAATAAATGTTTTCCTGAGCAGAATCCCATCTTGTTGGTGTCCCATGCCTGTTCCTGGTAACTGTGGCCTCCCTAGACATGATCCTGTGGCCCCAGAACACAAGACCCCGCAAAATCAAGACCTGCCCCCAGACCTCAAACCATCCCAAAATTCCCTAAAATTTGCCCAAATCCCCCCAAATTCCCTTAATTTTTCTAAAATGGCCTTTTTGTCCCCCTCCAGGACCAGGTGCCTTTGCTGGATCTCGAGGACACCCCCAGGAATTTGCAGGGGGTCTCTCCTCCCCTGCCACCCTCAAAAACCCACAGCTTTTGGGAAAAAAAATTCCCCCAAATCCCTTGGATTCAAGGGGGAGTTCCCCATTTTTGACACATTTTTTGGGGGTTCCTCCCCAAATTTTTCAGGTTTTTTGCCTCCTTGCCATTTATTTAATTGTTTTAGCATTTTTCAAAATGAGCTTGTTTGTGGTGGTTCCCCCAATTTTTTTAGCGGTCCCTCAATTTTTTTCTGGGGGTTCGACCCCTCCCACAATTTTACCTTCGTCCCCCTCCCCCCAAATTGGGGTGAGGGTGTCTTTTTTTTCTGTTCTTTTTCTTTTTTACCTTTTTCCCTTTTTTTTTTTTTTTCCTGTTTTTATTTATGTGCACTTAATTTGGGGGGGCTGAGGGGCAGGAATTTTGGGGAGCGGTTGCCTGGGGGGCTGCTGGAAAAGTTGGGAAGACCCCCTCTCTCCAAAAGAATGTGAAAAATCCTGAGAATTCTGGGATTTCCCCCCCTACACCCCTGCCCAAGGTGTGAAAAATGTGAAATAAAAAGATACACATTCTCAGCTTTTTTGTTTATTCTTGGGGAGGGAGTTGTGAGCTTGGGGGGGTTTGAAGAGGGGTTGTTATTTTTTTGGGAGGTTCTCCCAGTTTTTGGGAGGAATTTGGGGGTTTGGAGGGAAATTTGGGGTTTTGGGGGGAAACTTCGGGGGTCCTGGGAGGAATTTTGGTGTTTTAGGGCAGGAATTTTAGGATTTTTTTTGTAACATTTGGGTGCTTGGGGGAGAAATTTGGGGTTTTGGGGAGAACTCTGGGTTTTTTAGGGGGAGGATTTGGGGTTTTGGGGAAAAAAACCTGGGTTTGGGGGGGAAAATTTGGGGGTTTTGGGGGGGAATTTGGAGTCCAGAGGGGAATTTTGGCGAGAGGGGATTTGGTTGTTTAGAAGCACCCCTTGTATTTTTGGGGAGAAATTTGGTAGTCTTGGGGGGGAGAATTTTGGCAATTTGGGGTGTAATTTGAGGGTCTTGGGGGGGGGATTTGGGATTTTGAGAGGATTTGGTGGTTTTGGGGGGAAATTTGTGGAGTGGGGAGAATTTTGGGGGTTTTGAGAAATTTGGGGTTTTGGGGAAAAATTTGGGATTTTTGGGGGGAAATTTGGAGTTTTGTGGGGGGATTTTGAGTCTTGGGAGGATTTGGGACTTTCGGGGGGGTATGGGGGTTTTGGGGTTTTTAGGGGGATTTGGGAGAAATTCTGGGATTTTGGGGGAGAAATTTGGTGGTTTTGGGGGGAAATTCTGGGGTCCCAGGGGGTTTCTGATTTTGGGAAGGGGATTTGGGGAGGATTTTTTGGGTTTTGGGGGAATTTCCATTGATGGGGAGGGGCATTTTGGGGAGGCATCCTGAATTTGGGGAGGGGTCTCAGGGGGGATTCCCGATTTTAGGGCGGGGTTTGGGGTGGATTTGGGGGGATTTTCCAGCGATGGGGAGGCATCTTGGGGGTGGGATTTGAGGAGGGGTCTCATCAGGGCACCATCCTGAGCTGGAAGCGAGGGGGATGTTGGGAGTAGAATTTGGGGAGGATCTGGGGGGCGATTTTCCAGCCATGGGGAAGGGTCCCGATCCTGGGGCAGTTCCTGAATTTGGGGAGCAGTCTGGAATTTGGGGGGGTCTCATTGGGGCAGCAGGAGGGGCTGGAAGCGGGGCACGATGTTGGCTAAGCCGCTCTCCAGGGGGGCCGTGGGCAGCTCCTCGGGGGGTGCCGGGGGTCACGGCCGCAGGCGCTGCAGCAGCGAGGTCAGGAACAGGAACAGCTCTGCCCGCACCAGCGCCTCCCCCAGGCACAGCCGCTGCCCTGTGGGGAGGGGGCGTCAGCACCGCCCCACCCCAAAGGGTCGGGAGTCCCAAAAGGGTCTGGGGGTCTCTAGAGTCCCAAAAGGGTCTGGGGGTCTCTAGAGGGACTGCGGGTCCCAAAAGGGGCTGGGAGTCCCAAAAGGGGCTGGGGGTTTCAGGGATTGGGGATTCCAAAAGGGCCTAGGGGATTCCAAAGGGTCTGGGGACTTTGGGGGCTACGGGGTCCCAAAAGGGTCTGGGGTCCCAAAAGGGTCTGGGCTACCCCAAAAAGGGTCTGGGGGGTCCCTAAAGGGTCTGGGAGGTTTGGGATTGGGGTCCCAAAATGGTCTGGGGGTTTCAGGGGTGAGGGTCCCAAATGGGTCTGGGGTCCCCACCCCAAGGAATTTTGGGATTCCAAAAGAATTTAGGGCCCCACCGCAAAGGAATTTGGGGATTTTGGGGATTCCAGAAGGATTTAGGACCCCACCCCAAGGATTTATGGGATTTTTGGGGTGCCCACTGGCCGAGAAGGGCACAAAGGCTTCGTTGCGCTGGAACTGACCCTCCTCGTCCAGGAAGTTCCCAGGGTCAAATTTTGGGGATTTTTGAAGGATTTGGGGTTGTATAGGACCGAGCTCAGCAGGGGATAAATGTCTGTGCCCTGTGGGGTCAGGTGTGGGGCCAGAAGGGTCATTTGGGGTCAGGTGTGGGATAAGAGGAGTCCTTTAGAGTAATTTGGGGTTATTTGTGGTGATTTGGGGTCATTGGTGTCATTTGGGGTTACTAGGGTATAAGAGACAGTCTGAAGTTTCCCTCATCTGCCTCACAACCATTGCAAAAACAGAGACCAAGACCCTGAAGACCCCAAGGGACTTTGGGCAGGGGTTCTGGCCTGGTTGAAGTGGAAGCTTGCCAGGTGATTGTTTGCAGGTGTGCTTGTGCTGTCATGGTACACTGCCTTCATTCCTGCTGCTGAGCAGGGACTTGTAAGGAACGGCCTGTTCTGTACCTTACACCTGCTTCCCAGAGCAAGGGGTCTCATCACAATAGGCTGGGAATTTCCCCACCTCTTGGCCAGCTGCCCCTTGCTTTGAAACAGACTGTAAAAATTACTTTTCCAAGTTACTTTCTTTGAGAGAGATCTCCCCACGGAGGAAGACACCAGCAACCCCATCTCGTCTGTTGGTAACTATAACCCCCTCTTCTCGCTCTTTACATTGGCTCTTTCCCCTCTCTCCCTCCCTCCCTCTATCTCTCCCTCTCCTCTATCGCATAACCCATGTTGCTGGCACTAAAATAAAGATGCATTATTGCTGTTGTGATTTAAACTGAAATCCCTTGGCGTCCTTTTTGCAATCTGAGATCAAACGAACCTCTCACGACTCCCACTTGTGTTAGGGGATTGTGACACTCGGGAGTGGGGTGACCCAAGGTGCGGCTTAGAGCAAATGCTCCATGGCACAAGGATATTGGTAGGCACATGGTGGAGACAAGGATGAGGAGGAGACCTCCAGTACGGGTTCCAAAGGCTTTTACTCCACTGGAGGGTCCAGGGACTGAAGACTGAGAACACAACTGTGTGGGGGTTTTTATATGGGGGAGGCCAGAGGGAGGGTACAAAACTTTAACCAATAGGAAGAAGCTATGGGAGGAGTGGAAGGTTCCATTCAACAATACAAGAGGGGAAACAAGGGGAGCAGAGTGGGTCACATGGGCCAATGGGGAATTGGAGATCAGGGGATTTCCAAAGGGGCTGTTCAGGTAGGAGGCTGGCCTAAGGGAAGACTGACAACTGGGTGTAATGACAGGCAGGGAATATGAGCAAACAAGGGCTAGGCTTGAGGCAGGATTTGATAGGTGGGTAGGAGGATACAAACTAGGCGCAAACCAATGACTTAGGGGAATAATGGGAGAAACCATTCAAACAAAAAACACCACAACAATAAGAACTGTTAACCATTACAGGAGGTGGCATCTTCAGGAGGCAATGGATGTGAGTGAGCTCTTGCCACATTGACACTGATTGTTCTGTGTGGAAAGGGACACTGAGAACTTGCCTCCAGCATTCTCCATGGATCTCAAACTGCCATGTGCCAGGGCTTCCAGATAATCCATGTTCTGATCTCAATCTAGAAGGGAGCACAGATCAGAACCCTTTCCATGGTGCCCCCAGCAGAGCTGCGTCTGCCTTTGTCTGGCAGAAAAAGGGATGCGGGCAGAGCGGGCAGGTGCCACCCTGCTCTATTTGTGCGCCAGGCCTGAGCCTCAAATGTTTCTGATTTCTTAGCTAATTTCTCCCTGGCTCCTCTTTAACATGAGCAAAAGAATAGCATCACACAGTCCAGTTTGGCAAATAAGGCTTGTGAACGACCGAGTGCTTCCACTAAATTAAAAACGCAATGTGCTTGAAAGCCGACCTTCTGTTTGCTCAGGCCTCCTCACCTATGTAGAAGAGGTTACTTTATACTGCTGGTATGTGGGTTTTAGGAGTATGTGGGTTTTTATCTATGATAGAGATGAGGAAGTGTTGAACTCATTCCAATGAGCTGCCAAAAGCAGTGACTTTAGTCTCTCTTTGGCTGGGGAGTAGTACCAGCCTTGCTGAACACAGGCAGCAGCACGAGCAGGGCTCCTCCAGCAGCAGGGACACGCCACGAGCCAGGAGAGGACCATGACACCAGGGGGGACCGTGGCACCAGAGGGGACCGTGGCACCAGGGGGGACCGTGGCACCAGGGGGGACCGTGGCACCAGAGGGGACCGTGGCACCAGAGGGGACCATGGCACCAGGGGGGACCGTGGCACCAGCCATGCCCAAGGTCAGAACAGGGTGGCAAAGTCAGGAGGTGCTACCAGGCTGCATGAACAGCCCAGGCAAGGCGTGGTGAGGAGCCAGGTCTGGGGGCCATCCAAGGAGTCCTGTCAAGAGCAAATGGTTCTAATATTCTCTCTGGGACAAAAAAGGACCAATCTTTAGAGTGAACTGGTGCTAATAAATATTTGCTCACATATGGTGGGGTTTCTCTGCAAATGGGCTTTGATGGGAAATTTCGAACCACATTTAGTTTTACTCTTTAAGTCGAGCACCTGAGTATCTTTGTTGAGGAATAGAGAATTGTTTGTAGCTCAGTATTTTCTCAGGAGGGGCCTTACATTTTAGCACAGGAGGAAGGTAAGGCAAAGTTTAAAAGCTTTCCCCTCCTGAAGTGACACACTTTCCCAGGAGTCTGTGAGGAGAATTCCCCTCAGCCACTGCCAGGGCTGTTTGCCTCCTCTGCAGGCTCAGGATTCTGGGAGTTCCACGAGCCTCAGCTCCCACAGTATTTTCCTCTGAATATTTCTTGTTGTGCAGTACACAGAGAGAATATTTTGTGACAGATTCTCCTCTGGGTTTTGAGGTGAATCTCAGTAATTCTGTTGATTTTCATGTCCAGATGAACTTTTGGTAGATAGGAAGGAAAAGGGAAGAAGTACCATGGAAAATCAATTGTTCAAAATTTGAGAGGCCCAAGCACAGTAAAAATGAAGTCTAAACTGAAGAATTTTTTTAATTTTTCTTTTTTTCCATTGGTAGGTGGGGTAAAACATGAAGTCTTAATAAAGTTATTTGAAAAGATTCAGCAAGCACCTAGCTATATGAGAATCAAAAGAGTGAAGGATGAGGCAGGGCATGGGAAGAATCTTCAGCCCTTCCCTGCTGAAAGTAAAAGAGTAGGAAAACTGCCTCTGGCTGTTACCCACAGGTAATGTGTTATTTGTAGCCAAGAGCAGATGCCCCAAGCTGTTGGTGGCCCAAGGCCTGCCGTGACTGGCCCACTTTCAGTCCTAGCTGGACCAGGGTGGCCGGCTCGGGAGGGGAGGAGGTGGGGGGATCTCAGGGGGCTTCTGCTTCACAGCCGGGCTGGGGGGCCGTGGAGGAGGCACGGAGTGCTGGTGCTCTGCTTTCTGGAACGATTCCTCCTTCTGAGGCCATGTCTGAGAGCTGTCAAACTGGACACTCTTTGGGCTCCCTGGGGGCAAGGGAGAGTTGTGCCTTCTTGGCCGGGAAGCTGGAGCTGCAGCAGGGCGACTGTGGAGAGAGGAGGTGGCTGAGGCCCCCAGCTGCCGCTGGCACACAGGGACCCTCCTGCACAGCAGGGCCCAGAGCTGCCAAGGCTCCCCAGCACGGCTGGAGCTGCTGGCACAGCTTGGCCCAGCTGGACAGCTGCCCCTCAAGGCCCTGGAGAGCAGGGGATGGCTCTGGGCAGGGTCCCTGGCCAGGAGCGGGCCCCAGAGCACCTCTGCCTTTCAAGGACAGTCTCGTCCCCGCTCTTTCTCCTGCCCACCTTGCTTTGCCTCTGCCTGCTGCTCCTGGGGCTGCTCTTGGCCAGGCAGCCTCAGTGGCAGCCAGCACTGGCTGCAGCCCCAGCGGGCTCCCCAGGACAAGGCCCAGCAATTAAGAGGCCAGTGAAAGCCCTGGGCAGCAGCAGAACTCTTGGGAGAGTTATTTGGGCAACCAAGGCCTAGCCACAAGTCCACAGCAGCCTCATTGGGAATGTCTCCTGACTATGAGCAGCCTTTCAAGAAGCTGGAGGGTGGGGATGAACAACAACTTACCGTTTCTTGTCCTTCCACCACCGGAATCCAACATAGCAGAGGACCATGGAAAGGGGCACTGTGAACAGTATCACTACCGTGCCTATCATGCAGGACTTGCGCACATCCTGCAGGCAGAACACTCTTGGGATGCTCAGTGGATTCTCAGCATTTATATTTGACTTGCCAAGCGCTTCTGTGGGAGCAATGGGCAGCGTGAGCCTGTGCTGTGCTCCACTGCTGAGCTGGCAGCATGCTGGATACAGCCAGGACGTTCTCTGTTTCCCCCAGAACTGGGGCCTGCAGGCACCTTGCTGTCCCTTGGCACAGGCTGTGCCACCCAACAAAGCCCAGAAGGCCGGGAGCAGAGCCCGGGGGACAGCACAGCTGCTTGGGCAGTGGCTCCTTCCAGGGACACGGGCCAAACCCATCCCTGAGCAGCCACTGCCACCCCTGACCCTCCCTGCTCCGTGACAGCTCCCCCAGCCCAAGGGGACAGAGCCAGGCCCTGTCAGGGGCCAGTGCAGCCCCTGCCCAGTTGGGAGCCAGGGCTGGCTGTGGCCCTGGGCTCACAGCAGGGCTCCTGCTCGGGGCTGCTCCTGTGTCTTGGTCCTCTGGATGCTTAGGGCCAGCTCTGGGAGCAGCTGCAGTGGGATGGATGTTGGTGCAGGAATCCCGATTCCCAGGGGCTGGGAATGAGCTCCAGAGGCCTGGAAGCTGCAGCACCTCCAGCTTTGGCTGCTGCTCAGCCATGCAAGGGCCAGCCATGGGGGAAGAGTTGCTGGCACACAGCCCCACCGAGGGCTGAGCCCAGCACAGCAATTACCTCCTGTGCCTGGGCCTGGCATCTCCTCCTTTCCTGCATCAGGAGCTGGCACAGAGACATTGCTTCCTCTAGCATATGCCATCGTCTGCACAGACATTTGCTCCAGCACTTGAGAAAGGAAAAGGGACAGCTGGATAAGATAGAACTGTTCGCCATTAGGTGAGGTGGTATCTTCAGGAGGCAATACTTGTCAAAATCATGGATAAGGACAAGGAAAACACCCAGGTTACTGAGGCTGGGCCAGGGCCCTCCCTCCTCCAAACAGCCCCTACACCTGATCTAGCCCAAGACCGGGAAATTGCAGGGGATCTCAGGTTGTTTATGACCCTTGCTGCAGTTTGGGAACCCTGTCAGCTGATGCCAAATGCCTTCCTGCAGAGGCTGGGGAGAAGCTGCAGCCAGGCCAGGCTGGGAAACAGCCTTGCAGGGCATGAAAGCAGCAGCAGGGCAGTGAGGCTGCCATGGATCTCTTCCTGCTGTGCCGGGCATGGCGTGTCCAGATGTGCAGAGAAAGCCCCCGGCTGCTGAGTCTCAGGAGAAGGCTGAGGGACATGGACCCACCACGGCGTCTCTCCAGATCACTCAGCATCTTGTCCAGAAGTTGGGATGCCTCCAGGGATTTCTTGTCTTCTGTGTCTTGGTTCTTCCATCTAGGAGGACCTTAATGGAAAGTAGTTCCATTTCTCCTTCAGGCCAGAGTGGCAGTGAGTGCACCTGGGTGACTGGTGCCCTCCAAGGCACTCCCTCCTCTCCACCTTCCACTCAGGAGCAGGAGCAGGGGGACCACGTGCCTGCAGTGGCCCCACAACGGGATGGAAGGAGCCCCTTGCATGGCAGACAGGAGAGAAAAAACTCCCTGGAGCTGCCAGCAGCTCTGAACAGAGCCCCAGGCAGGGCCAGGGCTTGGCAGCGGCAGCCAAAACAGCTCAGGCTCCCTGGGGCTGGCAAAGGAGCCACACAAGACACAGCCCCGGGGCACAGCCCTGGGCCCGGCCCCTTCCCTCTCTGCTCTTCTCTGTGGCTGCACAGAGCACACGGAAGGAGACACTGGCATTAAACATGGGAAGAGGATTGACAGCTAAATGCTCCTTCCTCCCACTGACAGCAATGCTGTGGGATCACTCAGGGCTCCAGAAGGGAGCAGGGCGAGGTTTCCAGAATCCATCAACCTTCAGACTCTTAAGGGAAATGGCACAGGAGTGAGCTCTTGCCACCTTGACACTGATTGTTCTGTGCAGAAAGGGACATTGAAAACTTGCCTCCAACATTCTCCATGGATCTCAAACCATTATGTGCCAGGGCTTTCAGATGCTCCATGTCACGATCCCAATCTAGAAGGGAGCACAGATCAGGATGATTCCATGGTGTGCTGGGATCCCATTCTGTTTTAGGGAACTGGACACTGCAACGGAGTCAGGTAAGGCTGTGGGAGCCAGATGTCAATGGACATGGCCAAAGCTGCAGAGGGGCCTGAGGAAAGCTCTGGACTGGCTCTGGTCACTCTCCACCCTCTTTGCAGGTCTTGTTCAACATCCCTGGATGAGCAGCAGGACCTCCCCAGGGCCCTTGAGGATTCTCTCCCTCCCACAGAGTAAACCCTCCCTAAAGCCCTGGGGAAAACCATCCCCAACACTTCCCAGGGAGAAGGGAGCACTGCCCAAGGAAAGGGGAGCCAGGCCGCTGGCTCACCTGCTTGCCGTGCTCGCCACGGAGCAGCCTGGGCAGCCCTGTCAGGCAGGGCCACTGCCAGGAGGAGCAGGAGGAGGAGGCGCAGAGCAAAGGCCATGGTGCCTTGCCCACTGCCAGTCCTGCAGCTCTTGCTGCCACCACTGTCCTGACACCGCTGTCCCAATGTCAGCACCGCTGCTGCCGCCGCCGCTGCTGCCACAACAGTCGTGGTCAAGGACTGACTGCTCGCTCCTTGTGGTGCTGTGCAACCACGGGGCTCTGGCACCTCTGTGACCTCAGAGCCTGCTGTCACCTCAGCCTGCTGTCACCCCACAGGCTGCTGTGACCTCATGGCCAGGGTGGAATTGTGTGGGGAGTGGGATCTGCCTTCTTCACTAGGGAGCTCATCCTGCCCAGCAGCTCTGTCCAAGGGCTATGACAGGGTCCCAGCCCAGCTGATCTCACAGGCTGGGGGATGAAGGGATGGAGAGCAGCCCTGCTGAGAAGGACTTGTGGCTGCTGCAAGGTGAGAGGCTGGACATGAGCCAGCCATGTGCCTCCAAAGGAGGCTGCCCAGCAGCTTGAAGGAGGTGATTCCACCACCCCTCTGCTCTGGTGCGAGCCCACCTGGAGTACTGCATCCACCTCTGGGTGCCCAACACAGGAAGGACATGGTCCTGTTGGAGCTGGTCCAGAGGAGGGACAAAATGCTCTGAGGGCTGGAGCCCCTCTGCTTTGGAGACAGGCTGGGATAGCTGGGGGTGTTCAGCCTGGAAGGGAGAAGGCTCCACAGAGACCTGATTGCTCCCTTTCAGTACTTTAAGGGGGCTTGTAAAAAAGACAGGACAGAATTTTTAGTAGGGCCTGTTGTGACAAGACTGAGGGGGAATGTTTTCAATCTAAAAGACAGTAGATTCAGACTAGACATAAGAAAGACCATTTTTACACTGTGGGTTTTGAAACCCTGCCACAGGTTGCCCAGAGAGGTGGGCATCCATCCCTGCTGACATTCAAGCTCCTGCTCTGAGCAACCTGATCTAAAGGTGTCCCTGCTCACTGCACTAGATGGCCTTTAAATGTCCCTTCCAAGCCAAGCCATTCTGTGCTCCTGTGCACCATCAAAGCAGTGCTGGAATAATGCTGGGGTGATGATGCTGGCACCTGTGTTTTGGTAGTTGTGCCATTTAGCTATTGGCCAAGAGAGGATTGATGGGCTGCACAGTGAAGTCTGCAGAGAACAGTGTGCTCAAGGAGAAACAGGAGAGGAACATGGCTTCCAGTTCAGATAAATACCAGCATTTTGCTGCCCATTCCTTGTTAAGAAATAAAGGAATGTCCTCAAGATCCCTTCAATGTGGGTGCACTATTGGTGTATCAGTACTTGTGTTCTGTAAAACAGGTGAGTTGTTACAGCTTCTTTCCCCATTTACCACTGGATAAAACCCAAATACTGCATTGCTCCATGTCTACTTTCTTCCAAGTAAAGGCACATTTTGTTCATTCTTGAGTGGGACATATTCATCTGTTGACAAGCAAATTCTTCTTGCCATTCACACCATGTTGATTTGCTCTAATTGGATTGTAATTAAGACCTACCACTCATTGTAATTAAGAGTGATGGGTTGTGAGGCAAAGTGTTGCATAATTTTCCCTGGAGAGAGTTTTTCTCTAATTCAATGACATTTGAAGACAGGTGTAGCCTACCATACCTCTGGCATTAGTCTCCCACTCTGTCCTTTCCTCTCACCCAAGGGGAGGATCGAGGTCTGCAGGTCTCATCTGTGCACAGAAAGAGTTAATATCTCACCCAGACCTGCAGATGCTCATGATGGTTTCTGCCGGGCAGTGGCCGAAGCAGTCACGGTGATGGATTTCAGGCCATGCTGGGGCTGTGCCAAGATCTCAGGGGGCCCGGCCAGAACAGTCGTGGCTGTTCTGCCCACATGGCTGGTCCCAGGCCCCTGCTCCCTTCAATTGCAGCTGCGGGCCGATGGCTTCCCCTCCCTGTGCCCGGCAGCCGCTGGGGCCGCGCGGGCCGTGCTGAAGGGGCCTGGCCCAGCCCAGAGCCGCTCCCGGGGCCTGGCGGAGCCCGGCTCGGTGCAGGCCAGGCTGGAGCAGGGCCGGCCTGACCAGCACCCAGTTAACTCTTCACAGCTGGAAACAACAGAGAGCTTTCCTGGGCGTGCCTGTCTTTAAAATGGGGATTTCACACAGGAGGATCCAGCTTCTAAATGGTTTAAAAGGGTGTCAATTCTCAGAGCCAGCCAGCCATTGGTTTTGCTAAGCACAGAGGAAGATCTTAGCAGCCCCCTCCTAGAAAAATCATTTGCATGGGTGGCTTCTTCCCTCCTCAACTAATATCAACTAATACAAAACCAGCACAGACACTCAGGGTGTAACAGGAAGCAATTTTGAAGCAATTGTTTTAAAGCAAAATCAGTTATTAAACAGAGATTGATGTCACTCCCCCACTCCACTGGAGAGGGACAGTGACTCTGCCACCTCCCCCCTGGCCAGCCCATTCCAATTCCCAATCAGCCTTTCTGGGAAGAACTCCTTCCTATTGTCCAGCCTAAACCTGCCCTGGTGCAGCTTAAGGCTGTGTCTCCTTGTCCTGCCCTCCAGCAGATCCCCACTCGCAGCCAGCTTGGTGTCATCTGCAATTTGTGAGTGCTGGACTCGACCCCCTCAGCCAGACCCTCAGTGAAGATATTAACCAGGACTGGGCCCAGCACAGATCCCTGGGGACACCACCAGGGACTGGACACCAGCTGGATGCAGCACCATCCCCACCACTCTCTGGGCCCGGCCTCCAGCCACTTCTGCAGCCAGCAAAGAGTGCTCCTGTCCAAGCCGTGGGCTGCAGCTTTTCCAGGGAATGCTGTGGCTCTCCGTGTCCAAGGCCTTGCTGAAGTCCAGCTCGACACATCCAGAGCCTTTCCCGCACCCACCAGGCGGGTCAGCTGGTTATAAAAGGAGATCAGGTTGGTCAGGCAGGACCTGCCCCTCCTAAAGCCACGCTGGCTGGGTCTGACCCCTGGGCCATCCTGGAGGTGCCGTGGGATGGCACTCAAGGGGATCTGTTCCAAAACCTCCCCAGGCACCGAGCTCAGGCTGACAGGCCTGCAGTTCCCCAGGGCCTCCTGCCAGCCCTTCTTGGGGATGGGCTCACACTGGCACCTCCAGTCCTCTGGGACCTCCCCAGTGAGCCAGGACTGATGAGGAGAAATGATGGAGAGCAGCTTGGGGAGCTCATCCACCAGCTCCCTCATCCCCCTAGCATGGATCCCATCCGATCCCATCCACCTGTGAGCATCTGAGTGGCTCAGCAGGTCTCTGACTGCTTCCTCCTGGATTACAGGGGGCTCTTCTGCTCCCTGTCCCCATCTACCAGCTCAGGAGAACACTTGTCCTGAGGAAAACCTGTCTTAACATTGAAAACTGAGGCAAAGAAGGTGTTGAGTACCTCAGCCTTTTCCTCATCTTTGGTAACCATATCCCCCCCAATAAGGAATGGAGGTTGTCCATAGCCTTCCTTTTGCCATTAATGTATTTATAAAAACATATTTATTATCCTTGACAGAAGCAGCCAGGTTAAGCTCTAATTGAGCTTTCACCTCTCTACTTTTCTTTCTGCATGACCTAATGACATCCTTAGACATTTCCTGAGTTGACTGTCCCTCTGCCCAAAGGTGATGCACCCTGATCTTTTCCCTGAGTTCCTCCAAAAGCTCCCTGCCCAGCCAGGTCGGTCATTTTCCTCACCAGCTCATTTTTTGTCACAGAGGGACAGGCTGTTCCTGCTCCTTCAAGTCTTTTTTCTTGAAGTGTGTCCATTCTTCCGGGAATCCATTGTTTTAAAAAGCTGTTTCCCTTAAAAAAACTGAGTAGCTGATTTGGTACTCCTCAAATCTGCAACCTTAATTGGCTGAAGTCTGTTCTTCCTAAGTCCAGTGTAGGAGTTTTGCTGATGCCCCTCCTTCTTTCACAGAATATTTCAAAACTCGGTGATTTCATGGCCACTGTACCCCAGGCAGCCTCCAAACCCCACATCCCCCAGCAGCCCTTCTCTGTCTGTGAACAGCAGGAGACACAGCTTTCCTTGGCAGTGGGAAGAGAAGGAAACCTCCCCAAAGTGCAGCTTGGCAGCTTCAGCCGGGAGGGGAGGAGAAAGAAAAGTCCCTGCCAGGGTAGAATTTTGGTGCAGGAGGTGTCCCAGCGTGAGACTGGACCATGCCATGGCTGAGTGTGCCAGGAGCCGGCAGTCAGTGGGGCCCAGGGATGCTCCAAGGGACTTGGAGTTTTGCTTCTGACTCCTTGAGCAGCTGCTTCAACCTTCTCTCAGTGCCTGAGGGTCCTGGACTCAGCCCCAAATGCACCCTGGGGTTCATTAAAATACAGAAAGCCTCGGGGGCTCTTTCTCTTCCTTCCACTGTCTTCAAGTCCAAGGCTTGTGCAGCTGCTTGGAGTCAGTTTGGAGTTCTGTTAAGGAGGAAGATTTGAAAATCCACCACTTTTCTTTTTTTTTTCACAATCAAGGGGATATTTTTTTTAATTTTCTACTTGAGAGAAGAGGTGACAGAAGCATTCCCCAAGTGATCTTGATGCTGAATGTCTCCTTAGGAGGTCTGGTCACAGAGAAGAATGAGCCCCTTGTGGGCTGCCCCTGTTTGGACAACCTGCTCCTCACCCCGAGCCTCAGCATGTCTGACATCGCCCACCTGGGACTGACATCCCAAAGCATTGAAAACATTTATCAACTTTTCTTTATTATTAAAATCTAATAAATTAATAAAAATAAAATTTTAATTTTTATAATAATTTTATTCTGTATTTTTATAACCTAATTTTTATATTTATATAAAAGAATTGATAGATTTTTAGCATTTAAAAACATTATTGGTCCTTGGTTCAAAGTACAATTCCCTTCATTAATTAATTGACTACTATTTCTCCCTCTTTATGCTAATTACTCCTATTTTTAGTTCTTTGATCATCATTTTTAAATTATTCTCAGACAGAGTAAAAGGGGCCACTTTGGGGTCCACGGAGACTTTTCTGGGAAACATGTGGAGCAGTTTTGGGTCTGGGGAGGGAATTTAGAGAGAACTTGCGGGTCTGGAGGACACTTGGGGGAGCCGGGTGGGCACTTGGAGGGGCACTTGGGGATTCTGTGGGACAATTCGGGGTCAGGGGGAGCACTTTGGGGTCCAGGGGGGCACTTGGAGGTCAGGGAGGGGAATCTGGGGGCCCTTCGGGGTCCGGGCGGGCACTTGGGGGGCTGTAACAGGGGATCTCTGGGCCGCGGGGGATGATGGGAGTTGTAGGCGCCGGTATAATACGGTTTAACGGGGCCGCGGAGCATCACGGGAGTTGTAGGCGCAGCTCCAATGGGTTCCGGTGAGGCGCGGAGCATGACGGGAGATGGAGTCCCGGCTGGAATAGCGCTCTATGGGCGCCGCGGAGCATGATGGGAGCTGTAGTTCCGGAAGTGGCTCGGAAGGCGCGTTTGGCGGTGTGGGGAAGCGCTTGGAGAAGACTTTTGCGTCCGAGCCATGGCTGCAGGTGCTCGGGGCGAATGTATACGGCTCGGGAGCACTTGGGGGGAACCTGGGGATCTCTAACCGGGCTCTTTTGGGCGCGGGGCACGGCAGGAGGTTTGGGCGTGGAGCTGTGCTCTGGGATGATGGGAGATGAATTCCCAGGAGTGGCTGGAAGGGGCATCTGTGGGGTCGGGAGCATTCGGGGATCCAGAGACGCTTTGGGGGGTCCCGAACAGGCACTGAGGGGGCACTCGGGGATCCTGGAGGGTTTGGGGGACACATGGGACATATGGGGGGCGATCCCGGGGTTCTGGGGAGCGCAGGGCATATTCCCAGTTCCTTCTAGCATGATCCCATTTGCTCTCAACCACTCCCAGTCAGCCTCAGTGGAGTTGGACTCCCTGCCAGTATGATCGTATTCACCTCCAGCATGATCCCAGTTCATCCCAGTATAAGTCCTGTTGCTTCCAGTTACCCCCAGCATGCACCCAGGAACTCCCAGTTCCTGCCAGTTGCTCCTGGCATGACCCCAGTTGCTCACAGGTGCTCACAGTCAGCCTTAGCATGATCTCAGTAACTCCCAGTATATCCCATTTGCCCCCAACCTGGTCTCAATTTCCCCCTGTAGGCTCCTATTCACTGCCAGTATCATCCCAGTATGATCCCAGTATGATTCCAGTGTCCCTCAGTGTGATCACAGTCTCTCTTGGCGTGGGCCCAGCTGCTCCCAGTATGATCCCAGTATGATGTCAGTACACAGCCAGTGCAATCTCAGCCACTGCCAGGATGATCCCAGTACAAACCAGTCCCTGCCAGTGCTGCCACTCCTGGGATCCCCCAGCCCTCTCTGTGTTCCCCCCTCCCACATCTCCCCAGAGCAGCCCCAAGGGCTGGCAGTCCCCAGCCAGGGTCCCCAGCCAGCCCCAGGTTGGATCTGCAGCCCCCAATTTTCCCAGTTTCCCTCTCCTTTTCCCCAGGCCGGGTTCCCCCCGTCCCCAGCGGGTGGGAGCAGCTGAGAGCCCCGCGCTGCCCATCCCGACCTGTCCCGGCTCCATCCCCGCTCCTGCCGTGGGCTGTGAGGGGTTTGGGAACGGGGCACCGAGGGTGTCACTGCTCCTGGGGGAGGAGGAGGAGGGATGGAAGAGGAGGGGTGAAGAAGGAGAGTGAGAAGGGATGGAAGTAGGAGAAGGAGGTGGGCTTAGGGAGGAGGGAGGAAGAGGCAGAGCAAGTGGAAAAGGAGGGACAAAGGAGGATCAGGTAAAGGAGAAGGAACCCCAAGGTCGAGCACTCCCTGAATTCACAGCCCCCCACCTGTGGGGTCATTATCCCCCAATCCCACAGGTGACATCTCCCCACAGGGAGGGGGAACTAGGCCTGGTATCCTGCAGGGATCATGGGCTGGGATTTCTGAAAGGGGGATGTTTGGAGAATGAAGAATTCCAAAGCTGAGCAGCAAATGCCCCTTGGGGGACCATGGGGAATCCCAGCATCCCTTATTGAGGAGATGGAACTGGGGAAACTTTTTAGATTCCTGGCACTCCCAGCAGCCTGAAGAGGTCAGGGACCGAGTAGACGGGGGACCCCCAGTACACACGTGACCCCATGGAGCTGGGACAAGGAGGAAACCCTGAACACCAAAAGGGAGAAAACAGAGATGGGGAACTCCTGGAAGGCATTTTCAGGGCTGAATCTTGGTGTTTGGGAGGTTTTTATGGAAGGCTTGTGATTTCTAGAGATGGACTTGGGCACGAGGAACACCCTATTCCAATGTGCTCATGAACTGTATTTCTCCCCAAACCAGGATTTCCCATTCCCAAACCTTGGCCAGATGGAGAAGGAGGCTGCGAGGAAGAGGAAGATGCCCCAGGACGCCCAGACAGGTGAGGAGGAAGTCAGTGCCCCTTTCCCCCTCTCTCCTGCTCCATCTCCCAGCCCAGCATGGCCCCCGGCTGCAGGACAACCCCGCTGCCGACGCCGTCCTGCCGGGGACGCACTGGGGGGATCTCCTTCCCCTTCCCTCTGGCACGGAGGCAAATCCCATCCTCTCCTTGTCCTTCCTCCCCCAGACAAGGAGCTGAGGATGGAGACCAGGGAGGACAAATCCCCACGGCAGAACCTTGTGGAAGAGGCCATTTTGAGCAGCTCCACAGTGCAGGAATCAAATTGGGAGGAAAAACTTCAGAGATCCTGCCGGAGGAGGGACTCCAAACCCATCCCAGGGTGCTCTGAGGAGGAAAGACCCACCCTGTGCCGGGAAGGCGGCCGGAGATCCAGCCAGGGCTCTGAGCTGGTGGTCCATGAGCAGCTTCAGGATGGGGAGAAGCCCTACAAGTGCTTGGAGTGTGGGAAGAGCTTCAGGTGGAGTGTCGTGGTTTTAAACCAATAACTAAGAAAATTACTTATTTCTTGCTGTGAGATATGGATTAGAACAAGAGCAAAACAGGCATAAAACTTAAAAGGGAAAAAAAAGAAAGTTTATTAACAAACTACAATAAGAACACCAGAATAAACTTCCAGAAAAACCTTTTCATCCCCTGTCTACCCACTATTCCCTTGTTCACATGACAAAAGAGACAAAAACCTTTGGAACTTTTGATGGTTAAAACAGTCCCAATTCTTGCTACAGTCTTTTCACCAGTCTTCATAGAGAAACAGAAGTTTCTTCCTGTTAATTTATGGAGTCTCTCACAAGAAAAACTATTTTTGTTATAGTTTTCCATTGCTCTAATGTTAGCTGCCCAGAGCTGCTATTATTAGAGCCCAACTCTCCTCCCATTTTTCACATCACTCTCAAGTGTGTATGGGCCATGAGTCTAGGGATGGGATTTTTAAGGATAAGTTATTCAAAGGCAAAAAAGTCTTCTTCATCTGTTTCCGTGAGCTTCACCAGAAAACAGTTTTCTCATTGCCTCTCAAGGCTTCAAATCCTCCAGCACTTCACTGTGCCATAATTACTCTACTTTTTACTCAAAATTTACACTTTGAACACTCTATTCCTCCCTATATACTGTCATGAATTAAAGGAGCGTTTTCAAGACCTTATTGTCCATTTCCATAGTTTTAACAGAAAGATATTTCAGCTTAATTAAAGCATCTTCTTAATTCTCTACCTTTTCTTTTCTTTCCTGTCACTAGTAGTTTATAAAGTCTCTTTTCATGTTGATCACTCTCTTTTCTCTGTCTGGATAAAAAGATTAATCTGCAAGTCTCATCTGGGAAATGAAAGAGTTAAAATCTTGCCCAGGCTGTTGTAGGTAGTTCTGTGGCTTCGGCCAGTGCAGGAGCTGGAGCCGTCTGCGATGGAAAGTGCCTCATGGCTGCTCTGGAGAGTGTAGGCGCCGCGCCCAGCCCGCTGCAGGCCCAGAGCCCTCTCTCCTTCTTCACTCAGCAGTCTCCAGTGAATCCAGCCACAGCAAAAAACCTGCAGCCGAGCCAGAGATCGGCTCGGCCCGGTCCGGCCGGAGCCCGGAGAAAACCCCCTCCACAGGGCCCGCATCCCCCGGCCGGGAGACGCTGGGCCCAGCCCAGTCCCCGCCCGGCCGCATGGCCTGGGCAGGGAGCGGGAAGCCTGGGGCTCTGCCGCCCTTCCCAGCCAGGAAAAAAAGAGAACCAAGAGAGCTCTGGTTTTACACTTTAAGGTAGGGTTCACAAGTTGATCCCACTTTTCAATGGCCTAAACTGCTGTCAATTCTCAGCAATGACCGATAATTGGTCAGGAGAAAAGACGCCAGGCAGATCCCAGCAACTTAAACTTTCTTAAAGGTAAAGTAACTCCATGACATGGAGCAACAAACTGATCCGCCACCAGATGATCCACACTGGGGAATGGGCCTACGAGTGTGAGGAATGTGGGAAGGGCTTCAGCTTCAACTCCCAACTCATCATCCACCAGATGATCCACACTGGGGAGAGGCCCTACGAGTGTCCTGAGTGTGGGAAGAGGTTTCAGACCAGCTCTGATCTCCTCCTGCACCAGCGGATTCACACGGATGAGAGGCCCTTCCGCTGCCCTGAGTGTGGGGAGGGCTTCAAGCTCAACTCCACCCTCATCACCCACCGGCGCATCCACACTGGGGAGAGGCCCTACGAGTGTGGGGAATGTGGGAAGAGCTTCAGCCAGAGCTCCAATCTGATCTGCCACCAGAGGACCCACTCTGGGGAACGTCCCTATGAGTGTGGGGAGTGTGGGATAACCTTTAGCCAGAGGTCCCAACTCATCATCCACCAGATGATCCACACTGGGGAGAGGCCCTACGAGTGTCCTGAGTGTGGGAAGAGGTCTCAGACCAGCTCTGATCTCCTCGTGCACCAGCGGATTCACACGGATGAGAGGCCCTTCCGCTGCCCCGAGTGCAGGAAGGGCTTCAAGCAAAACTCCCACCTCATCACCCACCAGCGCATCCACACTGGGGAGAGGCCCTACGAGTGTCCCCAGTGTGGGAAGAGCTTCTCAGACAGGTCTACCTTGACCAGACACCAACGGAGGCACCGGTAAGGGAAGCCCTGTGAGTGCCCCAAGTGCAGGAAGACCTTTGTGTGCTGCCCCAGCTCCATCCTGTCAGAGGACCCACGCTGGGCAGAGCCCTGATGACCCACGTTCCCAGTGATCTGTGTTGGGAACACACTGGGCTGGTGGTCATTCTGGTTTGGTTCTATCTTTTGATTCATCTGCATTCCTTTAAAACAGACAAAATTGGGGCAAAACCTATGAATTCATCAAAGGCATCTAAAGCCTCACTTTTCACTAGTGCTTTAAGGGAATCTGGGATTTAAGAAGATACTTGAGAGTATTTGGGGATTTTGGGGATTTTGGTGGAGTTGTCTCCATTTCTTGTCACTCAAAGAGATAAGAGGGTTCAATCTGTCACCTCAGAACCACTCAATGCCACTGAAAACTACTCAGTCCCACCCAAAATTACTGGATTCCACAGCCACTCAGGGTGTGATGTCTTAAGTTTTAGCTTTCATATTTTTCATATTCCACTTTGCCTAGGTTTGCAGTTTTGAACTTCCTATTAAGTGTTAGTGAGCTCTCTTCACAGAGTAGGTAGACAAAACAATTTCTTTTCTAGCTTGATACCAAGGACAGTCATTACAGGTTCCAGGCCCAAAAGCATGAACAAGGGTGGACTGAAGAGAGAAAACAAGAAGGATGGGACTTCATCATCTGAAGCTGTAATTGAACAATGAACCCAAATATGCAGATGGACCTAAACTTCTAAAAATGTGAGACCTCGTGATGAGTTGTCCATTTCTGTGACCATTTTTGGTCCATCTTGGGTGTAGCCCTGGCCAGGTTCTTGTACTGCCCAAGGTG
>NC_142217.1:1016984-1036016 GCF_049639895.1 Pseudopodoces humilis
TGAAGGTTGGGCCCTGCAAGCCCAGGAACGAACTCCACCCTGGGCCCCTTGTGAGGTGGCAGCCCAGGGATTTCTGATTGGGTTTGGGCCCCTGGGGTTTTTCCCTTGCTGTGTTCCCAGTGGTCCCTGACCTTGAACTCCACCCTGGTTCTCAAACCTCATCTCCCTGCCTCTGTTTGGGGCTGTCTCTGGATCTGAGTTTGTTCCTGAGCTGAATAAATGTTTTCCTGAGCAGAATCCCATCTCGTTGGTGTCCCCTACTGGTTCCTGGTTCATGTGGCCTCCGTGGACATGATGTTGCGAGCCCGGAACGCAAGACCCCACAAAATTGAGACCTGCCCCCAGAGCCCCCTAAAATTCACCCAAGTCCCCCAAAATTGCTTTAATTTCCTTAAAATGCCCTTTTTGTCCCCCTCCAGGACCAGGTGCCTCGGCTGGATCTCAGGGACAGCCCCAGGAACTTGGAGGGGGTCTCTCCTCCCCTGCCACTCCCGCTGCTTTTGGGAAAAAAAAAATTTCAAAAATTCTTTGGATTCAAGGAGGAGTTCCCCCATTTTTGACACATTTTTGGGGGGTTCTCCCCCAAATTTTATCCTTTTTAGTTTTTGGGGTTTTTTTTACTATTTTTTGGTGGCTTTGGCATTCTTCAAAGTGGGCTTTTTTTGGAGGGGGTTCCCACAATTTTTTTGAGGGGTCCCTCAATTTCTTCGGGGGGAATCACCCCCTCCCTCAATTTTTCCTCTGTCTCCCTTTCCCCAAATTGGGGTGGGGGTGGTCTTTTTTTTCTTTTTTTTTTTCTTTTTACCTTTTTTCCCCCCCTTTTTTTTTCCCTCTTTTTATTTATGTGCACTTAATTTGGGGGGACTGAGGGGCAGGAATTTTGGAGAGGTGTCACCCAGAGTGCTGGAAAAGTTGGGGGCACTCCCCTCCCCAAAAAAACGGGAAAAATCCCAGGAATTCTGGGGTTTCCCCCCTACCCAAAGTGTGAAAAATGTGAAATAAAAAATTTACGTTCTCAGCTTTTTGGTGATTTTTGGGGGAAGGAGTTGCAATTTTGGGGGGCTTCTTGGGAGGGGTCACTGGTTTTTTGTGGAGGATCTCCTGAGTTTTGGGGTGGAATTTGGGAAATTGAGGGGAATTTGGGGGTTTGGGGGGAAAATTTGGGGTTTTGGGGAGAACTTTTGGTTTTTTAGGGGGAGGATTTGAGGTTTTGGGGAAAAAATTGGGTTTTGGGGGGAAAATTTGGGATTTTGGGGGGGAAATTTTGAGTTTTGGGGGAGATTCTTTAGTCTTGGGAGGATCTGGGACTTTTGAGGGTGTATGGGGGTTTTTCGGTTTTTGGGGGGATTTGTGAGGAATTTTGGGATTTTGGGGGAGGAATTTGGTGGTTTTGGGGGGAAATTCAGGGGTCCTGGGAGATGTTCTGATTTTGGTAAAGGGGATTTGGGGAGAATTTTTTGGGTTTTGGGGGAATTTCCATTGATGGGGAGGGGTCCTGATCCCAGTGAGGAGGGGCACTTTGGGGAGGCCTGAATTTGAGGAGGGGTCTCAGGGAGGATTCCCCATTTTGGGGCAGGGTTTGGGGTGGATTTAGGGGGATTTTCCAGCAATGGGGAGGCATCTTGGGGGTGGGATTTGAGGAGGGGTCTCATCAGAGCCCCATCCTGAGCTGGAAGTGGTGGGGATGTTGGGAGTAGAATTTGGGGAGGATCTGGGGGGCGATTTTCCAGCCATGGGGAAGGGTCCAGATCCCAGGGTAGTTCCTGAATTTGGAGAGCGGTCTGGAATTTGGGGGCAGTCTTATCGGGGCAGCAGGTGGATCTGGAAGCGGGGCACAATCCACTCTCCAGGGGGGCCGTGGGCAGCTCCTCGGGGGGTGCCGGGGGTCACGGCCGCAGGCGCTGCAGCAGCGAGGTCAGGAACAGGAACAGCTCTGCCCGCACCAGCGCCTCCCCCAGGCACAGCCGCTGCCCTGTGGGGAGGGGGCGTCAGCACCGCCCCACCCCAAAGGGTCGGGAGTCCCAAAAGGGTCTGGGGGTCTCTAGAGGGACTGCGGGTCCCAAAAGGGGCTGGGAGTCCCAAAAGGGGCTGGGGGTTTCAGGGATTGGGGATTCCAAAAGGGCCTAGGGGATTCCAAAGGGTCTGGGGACTTTGGGGGCTACGGGGTCCCAAAAGGGTCTGGGGTCCCAAAAGGGTCTGGGCTACCCCAAAAAGGGTCTGGGGGGTCCCAAAAGGGCCTGGGAGCTTTGGGATTTGGGTCCAAAAATGGTCTGGGGGTTTCAGGGGTGAGGGTCCCAAATGGGTCTGGGGTCCCCACCCCAAGGAATTTTGGGATTCCAAAAGAATTTAGGGCCCCACCCCAAAGGAATTTGGGGATTTTTGGGATTCCAGAAGGATTTAGGGCCCCACCCCAAGGATTTATGGGATTTTTCATGGTTTTGGGGTGCCCACCAGCCAAGAAGGGCACAAAGGCCTCCTTGTGCTGGAACCGGACCTGCTCATCCAGGAAGTTCCCAGGGTCAAATTTTGGGGATTTTTGAAGGATTTGGGGTTGTATAGGACCGAGCTCAGCAGTGGGTAAATGTCTGTGCCCTGTGGGGTCAGGTGTGGGGCCAGAAGGATCATTTGGGGTCAGGTGTGGGATCAGAGTGGTCCTTTAGAGTAATTTGGGGTTATTTGTGGTAATTTGGGGTCATTTGAGTCATTTGGGGTTACTAGGGTATAAGAGACAGTCTGAAGTTTCCTTCATCTGCCTCACAAACATTGCAAAAACAGAGACCGAGACCCTGAAGACCCCAAGGGACTTTGTGCAGGGGTTCTGGCCTGGCTGAAGTGGAAGCTTGCCAGGTGATTGTTTGCAGGTGTGCTTGTTGTGCTGTCAAGGTACACTGCCTTCATTCCTGCTGCTGAGCAGGGACTTGTAAGGAGCGGCCTGTTCTGTACCTTACACCTGCTTCCCAGAGCAAGGGGTCTCATCACAATAGGCTGGGAATTTCCCCACCTCTTGGCCAGCTGCCCCTTGCTTTGAAACAGACTGTAAAAATTACTTTTCCAAGTTACTTTCTTTGAGAGAGATCTCCCCACGGAGGAAGACACCAGCAACCCCATCTCGTCTGTTGGTAACTATAACCACCTCTTTTCTCTCTTTACATTGCCTCTTTATTCCTCTCTCCCCCTCTCTCTCTCTCTCTCTCCCCCTCTCATCTATCACATAACCCATGTTGCTGGCACTAAAATAAAGATGCATTATTGCTGTTGTGATTTAAACTGAAATCCCTTGGCGTCCTTTTTGCAATCTGAGATCAAACGAACCTCTCACGACTCCCACTTGTGTTAGGGGATTGTGACACTCGGGAGTGGGGTGACCCAAGGTGCGGCTTAGAGCAAATGCTCCATGGCACAAGGATATTGGTAGGCACATGGTGGAGACAAGGATGAGGAGGAGACCTCCAGTACGGGTTCCAAAGGCTTTTACTCCACTGGAGGGTCCAGGGACTGAAGACTGAGAACACAACTTTGTGGGGGAGGTTATATGGGGGAGGCCAGAGGGAGGGTACAAAACTTTAACCAATAGGAAGAAGCTATGGGAGGAGTGGAAGGTTCCATTCAACAATACAAGAGGGGAAACAAGGGGAGCAGAGTGGGTCACATGGGCCAATGGGGAATTGGAGATCAGGGGATTTCCAAAGGGGCTGTTCAGGTAGGAGGCTGGCCTGAGGGAAGACTGACAACTGGGTGTAATGACAGGCAGGGAATATGAGCAAACAAGGGCTAGGCTTGAGGCAGGATTTGATAGGTGGGTAGGAGGATACAAACTAGGCGCAAACCAATGACTTAGGGGAATAATGGGAGAAACCATTCAAAAAAAAACACCACAACAATAAGAACTGTTAACCATTACAGGAGGTGGCATCTTCAGGAGGCAATGGATGTGAGTGAGCTCTTGCCACATTGACACTGATTGTTCTGTGTGGAAAGGGACACTGAGAACTTGCCTCCAGCATTCTCCATGGATCTCAAACTGCCATGTGCCAGGGCTTCCAGATAATCCATGTTCTGATCTCAATCTAGAAGGGAGCACAGATCAGAACCCTTTCCATGGTGCCCCCAGCAGAGCTGCGTCTGCCTTTGTCTGGCAGAAAAAGGGATGCGGGCAGAGCGGGCAGGTGCCACCCTGCTCTATTTGTGCGCCAGGCCTGAGCCTCAAATGTTTCTGATTTCTTAGCTAATTTCTCCCTGGCTCCTCTTTAACATGAGCAAAAGAATAGCATCACACAGTCCAGTTTGGCAAATAAGGCTTGTGAACGACCGAGTGCTTCCACTAAATTAAAAACGCAATGTGCTTGAAAGCCGACCTTCTGTTTGCTCAGGCCTCCTCACCTATGTAGAAGAGGTTACTTTATACTGCTGGTATGTGGGTTTTAGGAGTATGTGGGTTTTTATCTATGATAGAGATGAGGAAGTGTTGAACTCATTCCAATGAGCTGCCAAAAGCAGTGACTTGAGTCTCTCTTTGGCTGGGGAGTAGTACCAGCCTTGCTGAACACAGGCAGCAGCACGAGCAGGGCTCCTCCAGCAACAGGGACACGCCACGAGCCAGGAGAGGACCATGGCACCAGAGGGGACCATGGCACCAGAGGGGACCGTGGCACCAGGGGGGACCGTGGCACCAGCCATGCCCAAGGTCAGAACAGGGTGGCAAAGTCAGGAGGTGCTGCATGAACAGCCCAGGCAAGGCGTGGTGAGGAGCCAGGTCTGGGGGCCATCCAAGGAGTCCTGTCAAGATCAAATGGTTCTAATATTTTCTCTGGGACAAAAAAGGAGCAATCTTTAGAGTGAACCGGTGCTAATAAATATTTGCTCACATATGATGGGGTTTCTCTGCAAATGGGCTTTGATGGGAAATTTCGAACCACATTTAGTTTTACTCTTTAAGTCGAGCACCTGAGTATCTTTGTTGAGGAATAGAGAATTGTTTGTAGCTCAGTATTTTCTCAGGAGGAGCCTTACATTTTAGCACAGGAGGAAGGTAAGGCAAAGTTTAAAAGCTTTCCCCTCCTGAAGTGACACACTTTCCCAGGAGTCTGTGAGGAGAATTCCCCTCAGCCACTGCCAGGGCTGTTTGCCTCCTCTGCAGGCTCAGGATTCTGGGAGTTCCACGAGCCTCAGCTCCCACAGTATTTTCCTCTGAATATTTCTTGTTGTGCAGTACACAGAGAGAATATTTTGTGACAGATTCTCCTCTGGGTTTTGAGGTGAATCTCAGTAATTCTGTTGATTTTCATGTCCAGATGAACTTTTGGTAGATAGGAAGGAAAGGGAAGAAGTACCATGGAAAATCAATTGTTCAAAATTTGAGAGGCCCAAGCACAGTAAAAATGAAGTCTAAACTGAAGAATTTTTTTAATTTTTCTTTTTTTCCCTTGGTAGGTGGGGTAAAATATGAAGTCTTAATAAAGTTATTTGAAAAGATTCAGCAAGCACCTAGCTATATGAGAATCAAAAGAGTGAAGGATGAGACGGGGCATGGGAAAAATCTTCAGCCCTCCCCTGCTGAAGGTAAAAGAGTAGGAAAACTGCCTCTGGCTGTTACCCACAGGTAATGTGTTATTTGTAGCCAAGAGCAGATGCCCCAAGCTGTTGGTGGCCCAAGGCCTGCCGTGACTGGCCCACTTTCAGTCCTAGCTGGACCAGGGTGGCCGGCTCGGGAGGGGAGGAGGTGGGGGGATCTCAGGGGGCTTCTGCTTCACAGCCGGGCTGGGGGGCCGTGGAGGAGGCACGGAGTGATGCTGTTCTGCTTTCCGGAACGATTCCTCCTTCTGAGGCCATGTCTGAGAGCTGTCAAACCGGACAGTCTTTGGGCTCCCTGGGGGCAAGGGAGAGTTGTGCCTTCTTGGCCGGGAAGCTGGAGCTGCAGCAGGGCGACTGTGGAGAGAGGAGGTGGCTGAGGCCCCCAGCTGCCGCTGGCACACAGGGACCCTCCTGCACAGCAGGGCCCAGAGCTGCCAAGGCTCCCCAGCACGGCTGGAGCTGCTGGCACAGCTTGGCCCAGCTGGACAGCTGCCCCTCAAGGCCCTGGAGAGCAGGGGATGGCTCTGGGCAGGGTCCCTGGCCAGGAGCGGGCCCCAGAGCACCTCTGCCTTTCAAGGACAATCTCGTCCCCGCTCTTTCTCCTGCCCACCTTGCTTTGCCTCTGCCCGCTGCTCCTGGGGCTGCTCTTGGCCAGGCAGCCTCAGTGGCAGCCAGCACTGGCTGCAGCCCCAGCGGGCTCCCCAGGACAAGGCCCAGCAATTGAGAGGCCAATGAAAGGCCTGGGCAGCAGCAGAACTCTTGGGAGAGTTATTTGGGCAACCAAGGACTATCCACAAGTCCACAGCAGCCTCATTGGGAATGTTTCCTGACTATGAGCAGCCTTTCAAGAAGCTGGAGGGTGGGGATGAACAACAACTTACCGTTTCTTGTCCTTCCACCACCGGAATCCAACATAGCAGAGGACCATGGAAAGGGGCACTGTGAACAGTATCACTACCGTGCCTATCATGCAGGACTTGCGCACATCCTGCGGGCAGAACACTCTTGGGGTGCTCGGTAGATTCTCAGCATTTATATTTGACTTGCCAAGCGCTTCTGTGGGAGCAATGGGCAGCGTGAGCCTGTGCTGTGCTCCACTGCTGAGCTGGCACACACTGGATACAGCCAGGACGTTCTCTGTTTCCCCCAGAGCTGGGGCCTGCAGGCACCTTGCTGTCCCTTGGCACAGGCTGTGCCACCCAACAAAGCCCAGAAGGCCGGGAGCAGAGCCTGGGGACAGCACAGCTGCTTGGGCAGTGGCTCCTTCCAGGGACACGGGCCAAACCCATCCCTGAGCAGCCACTGCCACCCCTGACCCTCCCTGCTCCGTGACAGCTCCCCCAGCCCAAGGGGACAGAGCCAGGCCCTGTCAGGGGCCAGTGCAGCCCCTGCCCAGTTGGGAGCCAGGGCTGGCTGTGGCCCTGGGCTCACAGCAGGGCTCCCACTCGGGGCTGCTCCTGTGTCTTGAGCCTCTGGATGCTTAGGGCCAGCTCTGGGAGCAGCTGCAGTGGGATGGATGTTGGTGCACGAGTCCCATTTCCCAGGGGCTGGGAATGAGCTCCAGAGGCCTGGAAGCTGCAGCACCTCCAGCTTTGGCTGCTGCTCAGCCATGCAAGGAGAGGCCCTGTGGGAAGAGCTGCTGGCACACAGCCCCACCGAGGGCTGAGCCCAGCACAGCAATTACCTCCTGTGCCTGGGCCTGGCATCTCCTCCTTTCCTGCATCAGGAGCTGGCACAGAGACATTGCTTCCTCTAGCATATGCCATCGTCTGCACAGACATTTGCTCCAGCACTTGAGAAAGGAAAAGGGACAGCTGGATAAGATAGAACTGTTCGCCATTAGGTGAGGTGGTATCTTCAGGAGGCAATACTTGTCAAATCATGGATAAGGACAAGGAAAACACCCAGGTTACTGAGGCTGGGCCAGGGCCCTCCCTCCTCCAAACAGCCCCTACACCTGATCTAGCCCAAGACCGGGAAATTGCAGGGGATCTCAGGTTGTTTATGACCCTTGCTGCAGTTTGGGCTCCCTGTCAGCTGATGCCAAATGCCTTCCTGCAGAGGCTGGGGAGAAGCTGCAGCCAGGCCAGGCTGGGAAACAGCCTTGCAGGGCATGAAAGCAGCAGCAGGCCAGCAAGGCTGCCATGGATCCCTTCCTGCTGTGCTGGGCATGGCGTGTCCAGATGTGCAGAGAAAGCCCCTGGCTGCTGAGTCTCAGGAGAAGGCTGAGGGACATGGACCCACCACGGCGTCTCTCCAGATCACTCAGCATCTTGTCCAGAAGTTGGGATGCCTCCAGGGATTTCTTGTCTTCTGTGTCTTGGTTCTTCCATCTAGGAGGACCTTAATGGAAAGTAGTTCCATTTCTCCTTCAGGCCAGAGTGGCAGTGAGTGCACCTGGGTGACTGGTGCCCTCCAAGGCACTCCCTCCTCTCCACCTTCCACTCAGGAGCAGGAGCAGGGGGACCACGTGCCTGCAGTGGCCCCACAACGGGATGGAAGGAGCCCCTTGCATGGCAGACAGGAGAGAAAAAACTCCCTGGAGCTGCCAGCAGCTCTGAACAGAGCCCCAGGCAGGGCCAGGGCTTGGCAGTGGCAGCTCAGGCTCCCTGGGGCTGGCAAAGGAGCCACACAAGACACAGCCCCGGGGCACAGCCCTGGGCCCGGCCCCTTCCCTCTCTGTTCTTCTCTGTGGCTGCACAGAGCACACGGAAGGAGACACTGGCATTAAACATGGGAAGAGGATTGACAGCTAAATGCTCCTTCCTCCCCCTGACAGCAATGCTGTGGGATCACTCAGGGCTCCAGAAGGGAGCAGGGCAAGGTTTCCAGAATCCATCAACCTTCAGACTCTCAAGGGAAATGGCACGTGAGTGAGCTCTTGCCACCTTGACACTGATTGTTCTGTGCAGAAAGGGACATTGAAAACTTGCCTCCAACATTCTCCATGGATCTCAAACCATTATGTGCCAGGGCTTTCAGATGCTCCATGTCACGATCCCAATCTAGAAGGGAGCACAGATCAGAACCATTCCATGGTGTGCTGGGATCCCCTTCTGCCTTAGGGAACTGGGCACTGCAAGGGGGTCAGGTAAGGCTGTGGGAGCCAGATGTCAATGGACATGGCCAAAGCTGCAGAGGGGCCTGAGGAAAGCTCTGGGCTGGCTCTGGTCACTCTCCAACATCTTTGCAGGCCCTGTGCAACATCTCTGGAGGGGCAGCAGGACCAGCCCAGAGCCCTTGAGGATTCTCTCCCTCCCACAGAGGAAACCCTCCCTAAAGCCCTGGGGAAAACCATCCCCAACACTTCCCAGGGAGAAGGGAGCACTGCCCAAGGAAAGGGGACCAAGGCCGCCGGCTCACCTGCTCGCCGTGCTCGCCACGGAGCAGCCTGGGCAGCCCTGTCAGGCAGGGCCACTGCCAGGAGGAGCAGGAGGAGGAGGCGCAGAGCAAAGGCCATGGTGCCTTGCCCACTGCCAGTCCTGCAGCTCTTGCTGCCACCACTGTCCTGACACCGCTGTCCCAATGTCAGCACCGCTGCTGCCGCCGCCGCTGCTGCCACAACAGTCGTGGTCAAGGACTGACTGCTCGCTCCTTGTGGTGCTGTGCAACCACGGGGCTCTGGCACCTCTGTGACCTCAGAGCCTGCTGTCACCTCAGCCTGCTGTCACCCCACAGGCTGCTGTGACCTCATGGCCAGGGTGGAATTGTGTGGGGAGTGGGATCTGCCTTCTTCACTAGGGAGCTCATCCTGCCCAGCAGCTCTGTCCAAGGGCTATGACAGGGTCCCAGCCCAGCTGATCTCACAGGCTGGGGGATGAAGGGATGGAGAGCAGCCCTGCTGAGAAGGACTTGTGGCTGCTGCAAGGTGAGAGGCTGGACATGAGCCAGCCATGTGCCTCCAAAGGAGGCTGCCCAGCAGCTTGAAGGAGGTGATTCCACCACCCCTCTGCTCTGGTGCGAGCCCACCTGGAGTACTGCATCCACCTCTGGGTGCCCAGCCCAGGAAGGACATGGTCCTGTTGGAGCTGGTCCAGAGGAGGGACAAAATGCTCTGAGGGCTGGAGCCCCTCTGCTTTGGAGACAGGCTGGGATAGCTGGGGGTGTTCAGCCTGGAAGGGAGAAGGCTCCATGGAGACCTGATTGCTCCCTTTCAGTACTTTAAGGGGGCTCATAAAAAAGATGGGACAGAATTTTTAGTAGGGCCTGTTGTGACAAGACTGAGGGGGAATGTTTTCAATCTAAAAGATGGTAGATTCAGACTAGACATAAGAAAGACCTTTTTTACACTGTGGGTTTTGAAACCCTGCCACAGGTTGCCCAGAGAGGTGGGCATCCATCCCTGCTGACATTCAAGCTCCTGCTCTGAGCAACCTGATCTAAAGGTGTCCCTGCTCACTGCACTAGATGGCCTTTAAATGTCCCTTCCAAGCCAAGCCATTCTGTGCTCCTGTGCACCATCAAAGCAGTGCTGGAATAATGCTGGGGTGATGATGCTGGCACCTGTGTTTTGGTAGTGATGCCATTTAGCTGTTGGCCAAGAGAGGATTGATGGGCTGCACAGTGAAGTCTGCAGAGAACAGTGTGCTCAAGGAGAAACAGGAGAGGAACATGGCTTCCAGTTCAGATAAATGCCAGCATTTTGCTGTCCATTCCTCGTTAAGAAATAAAGGAATGTCCTCAAGATCCCTTCAATGTGGGTGCACTATTGGTGTATCAGTACTTGTGTTCTGTAAAACAGGTGAGTTGTTACAGCTTCTTTCCACATTTATCACTGGATAAAACCTAAATACTGCATTGCTCCATGTCTACTTTCTTCCAAGTAAAGGCAGATTTTGTTCATTCTTGAGTGGGACATATTCATCTGTTGACAAGCAAATTCTTCTTGCCATTCACACCATGTTGATTTGCTCTAATTGGATTGTAATTAAGACCTACCTCTCACTGTAATTAAGAGTGATGGATTGTGAGGCAAAGTGTTGCATAATTTGCCCTGGAGAGAGTTTTTCTCTAATTCAATGACATTTGAAGACAAGTGTAGCCTACCATACCTCTGGCATTAGTCTCCCACTCTGTCCTTTCCTCTCACCCAAGGGGAGGATCGAGGTCTGCAGGTCTCATCTGTGCACAGAAAGAGTTCATATCTCACCCAGACCTGCAGATGCTCATGGATGGTTTTCTGCCGGGCAGTGGCCGAAGCAGTCACGGTGATGGATTTCAGGCAGTGCTGGGGCTGTGCCAAGATCTCAGGGGGCCCGGCCAGAACAGTCGTGGCTGTTCTGCCCACATGGCTGGTCCCAGGCCCCTGCTCCCTTTCAATTGCAGCTGCGGGCCGATGGCTTCCCCTCCCTGTGCCCGGCAGCCGCTGGGGCCGCGCGCGCGGCCCGTGCTGAAGGGGCCTGGCCCAGCCCAGAGCCGCCCCCGGGGCCTGGCGGAGCCCGGCTCGGTGCAGGCCAGGCTGGAGCAGGGCCGGCCTGACCAGCACCCAGTTAACTCTTCACAGCTGGAAACAACAGAGAGCTTTCCTGGGCGTGCCTGTCTTTAAAATGGGGATTTCACACAGGAGGATCCAGCATTCTAAATGGTTTAAAAGGGTGTCAATTCTCAGAGCCAGCCAGCCATTGGTTTTCCTAAGCACAAAGGAAGCTCTTAGCAGCCCACCTCCTAGAAAATCATTTCTATGGGTGACTTCTTCTCTCTTCAACAAATATCAACTAATACAAAAAGAGCACAGACACTCAGGGTGAAACAGGAAGCAATTTTGAAGCAATTGTTTTAAAGCAAAATCAGTTATTAAGCACAGAGATTGATGTCACTCCCACTCAGACCACTGGAGAGGGACAGTGACTCTGCCACCTCCCCCCTGGCCATGGGGATTTTTTGTGTGGATTTATTTGGAATTTGTTGGGCTTTTCAGAACATTTAATTGAATTGTGTGGGATTTTTCCTTGAATTTTGGTAATTTTTCTTGAAATTTTTTTATGCAGGATATTGGAGGAGATTTTGTGGGGGTTTTGTGGAATTTTGGAGGGATTATGAGGAGACATGAATAATTTAGAGGAATTTTCTTAGATTTTGTGGAAATAGTGTGGGGATTTTGTGGAAATCTTGTGGGGAACTTTGGTGGCATGTTTCTAAAATTTGGTGGGGTTTTGAGAAGATTTCTTTCTGCCATTATCGTGGGATTTTTCTATGAATTTTGGTGAGATTTGTGGAGACTTGAAGAATTATGGTGATTTTTCTTAGCTTTCTTTGGAGAATTTTTGTGGAGATTGGTGGGATGTTTCTGTGAATTTGGTAGGGTTTTTTGTAAGGGAATTTTATGGATTTTATTTCATCAATCTTGAGGGAATTTTGAGGATCCGGAAGAATAGTGAGGGATTTTTCTGAGATTTTGTGGAATTTTGTTGCGGCAATTTGGAGGGATTGTTTGTGGATTTGCTGGGGTTTTCAGAACATTTACGAAATGTGTGGATTTTTTTGTGGAATGTAGAGGGATATTGTGTAACTTGAAAGAATTTTGAGGTATTTTCTTTGTAATTGTGGAAAATTTGTGGGGATTTTGTGGGGTGTTAACTAGGAATTTGGGTGGGATTTTCAGAAATATATTTAATGGAATTGTATGGGATTTTTCTACAATTTCGTAGATTTTTTCCTTGAATTTTGTTGAATTTGAGGAGAATATGTGAGTTTTGTGGGATATTGAGGGATTTTGATGAGACATGAGAATTTTTGAGAATTTAATTAGATTTTTTTTGGGAATTTGTTTAGAATTTTATCTGGGATGTTTCTGAATTTGTTGGGCTTTTGTGAAGATTTCTGCAATTTTTGGTGGATTTTTCTGGAATTATCTTGGGATTTGAGGAGACTTTGAAAAGTTATGAGGGATTTTTCTTAGCTTCTTTGGAATTTTGTGGGGCAATTTCTGATGTTTCTGGAGTTTGGTAGGGGTGGTTTTTTGTACTGTTCTGGAATTTTCTGGTATTTTGTGGGGATTTTTGCTGAGAACTGTTGTCATGGGTGACTTTAACCCTTTAAGTGGTTTTTAGGAGCTAAGGAAGTTGAAGTTGCTGGGACTGATGGGAGCCTTTTCTCCTGACCAATTAACGGTCATTACATTGGAAATTGACAGCAGTTTTTTTTGACCAATGAAAAGTGGGATCAACTCTTGTGAAACCCTACCCTTAAGATGTACAGCCAGAGCTCCTCTTGTCTCTCTTGTTTCCTGGCTGTGAAATGTAACAGAGCTTCCCAGGCCTCCCGTTCCCCCTGCCCAGGCCATGGCGGCCGAGCGGGGCTGGGCTGGGCCAGCCGCGGCTTACCCCCGGCCGGAGATGGGGCCTGCGGGGCTTGCCCCGGGCTCTGGCCGGCCAGGCGGCCCCTCCGTCCCCTGGCTCGGCTGCAAGTTTTTGCTGTGACTGAATACACCAAGAGACTGCCGAGTAAAGAAAAGAAAAAACTCTGGACCTGCGGCAGGCTGAGAACAAGCGACCACACTCTCCAGAGCAGGCCCCATGAAGAATTTTCTATCGCAGACAAGCTCCAGCAGCTCTCTCCTGCAAGAGATTCACAGAACCATCTACACAAAGCCTGGGCAAGATTTTAATCCTTTCATTACCCGATGATACTTGCAGATTAATCCTTTTTATCTCAGAGAGAGAGAAAAGAGAAAATCAACATGAAAAAAAACTTTATAAATTACTAGTGACAGGAAAAAAAAGAAGCTTCAGAAAAGGTAGAGAATAAGGCAGAGATGCTTTATAACTGAAATATCTTTCTGTTAACGCTATGGAGATGGACAATGAAGTCCAGAAAAGAACTCCTTTAATTCATGAATAGAGGTATGTAAGGAGAATGGAGTGTTCAAAGTGTAGATTTTTGAGTAAAAAGTGAGTAATTGTGATACAGTGAAGGCTGGAAGATTTGAAGCCTAGGGGGGCAATGAGAAAAACCAAGTTTTCTAGTGAAGCTCACAGAGACATATGAAGAAGCACTTGTTGCCCTTTGAATAACTCCTCCTAAAAATGCCATACCATAAACTCATGGCCCATACAACCAACCTCAGAGTGAGTGAAATAGGAGGAGTGGAAATTCTGATGATAAGAGGTCGAGCAGCTGGCAATCAGAAAAAAAGAAAGCTAAACAGAAATAGCATTCTTGTGGAAAACCCCATAGATTAGCAAGATAGGAAAACTTCCTGTTCTCTACAAAGACCTATGAAAATACTGTAGCAGGAATTGAGAACTAGTTTTAAAACCACCAAAGTCCCAAGAGTTTTTGTCTCCAGTTGTCATGTGAACAAGAGAATGGTGGGTAGCAAGAGAAAAAAAAGGTTTTTTTTCTGAAGTTTATGTCTGTGTTCCTTATTCCTTGTAGTTTGTTAATAAACTATCTTTATTCCTTTTAAGTTTTATATTTATCCTGTTTAGCTCTTGTTCTAATCCATATCTCACAGCAAGAAAATAAGTAATCTTTTTTAGTTACTGGTTTAAAACCCCGACAAGCAGTAACACTATAACAACCTTATCAATATTGCTCATTAATATTGCTTGAATAGCTTATCAATATTGCTATCATGAGAAGTTAGCTCATACCGTTGTATGAACATGTAAGAAACATATCTCTGGTGGGTATCTTGATCCCCAAGTACCAGTTCCTGTTACCATAAAATATTTCAGCTTGCTAACCACCCCTATTCCAGACATTCTTGCGGCCTACTTCTTCATGATTTTAAGAAACATTTTCAGAAACAATTTAACACCCCATAATAACAAGGCTTTCAACTGCTGGTGGTGTCACAGAGAGAGAACACAGGGGCTGTCAGTCCACGGCTGTGGTGTCACAGAGAAGGGGAGCACTGGGGTGTCCCTGTGCGGTGAGGTGATTAGATTGCCAATTAAGTAAATACAGATAAACAGCTAAAGAAGTTAAGGTTGCTGGAGGCTGATGGAGTTATTTCTCCTGGCCTCTAACTGGTCATTTCCGAGAACTGACACAGTAGTTTTGACCATTGAAAAAAGTAATATCAACCTGTAAACATCACTCTTTAAACTTAAGCCTTTGAATTCTCTTTTCTTGGTTTCTTCTGGCTTTTGAAGAGGTAACAGGGCTCTAGTTCATCCTCCACCCTCACAAACAGGACAAAGCCACGGGGGGAGTGGGGCTGGCCGGAAGTTCTGCGTATCATTTTGCGGGGGATGGAGACTGTGAAGTGACAGGAGCCCCTTCCCAGAGGGAAGTACTCCCATCTGTCCTACTGGTCTGGCATTAATGTAAATCTTTGAGTTGATCAAAGGTCATTGCAAACAAAACCATTGGTTTTTGCCTGCTGACATGCTGGTCAGCAACGCTGTGTCCCCAGGAGATGCTCTTTAAACGGTTGCGCTCTTTTTCCTTGGCATGTGCACGGGAGGTCCCAATCCAGGTGATGCCCACTGAAGAATTGTGCCCCTCATCCCAAGGGACGCTCAACACAGACTCCCCCATCCCCTCATTGCCCCACTGCCTGGTCAAGCAGCCCCTGCCTGGCTCCTGCCTGCCCACCACCATGGTCAGCCCTGCCTGCTCCTGGACATTGGAGTCTCAGCCAGTGTCTGGTGCGTTTGGGGCTTTTGCTGGTGGACCAGCCGGACACTGGGTGGAGCTCCATATTCTTTAATGGAACAGAAAGAGCCTGTGCTGGGCCTGCCTGGCAGTAGGGACCCACCTTCAGCTCCCAGGCCACAGAGCAGGGCGGGTCCCTTCAGGGACACTGGCCTTGCTTTGGGTGGTGTCAGCATCTGCACAGGCAGTAAGCTGTAAAAGCAGCTGTGACGAGGGACACCACTTATGGGCATGGAGATTGAAATGTGGTGGTGCAGGTGTCCCTGAGGGAGGTTTTTTTTGGCTGGAATGTGAAGCTGCAGAGGGGAACCTGTTGAGAGAGGGAGATGGCTGAGGCCCCAGCTGCAGCTGGCACACAAGGGGTACCCTACATGCAACACTGGGAGATTCTCACTGGAGCTCAAAATTTCCCTCTGAAGACTGAGAGGTGAAATGTGTGATGGGCTTAGCACTGATCTGCAGGCCAAACAATTGAGTTAGCAAAAGGAGAAATTGAGAAAATACAAGTTTATCCATAGCAATGAGGAAAGCAAGGCTTTTTAGCATGGAGAACTCATAAAAAGGGACCCTAAGGGGTATTTGCAGTTGTAATAAATTGGAATTGGTTCGTGGCTAACTAAATTGTAACCGTTTATTAAAGTTCTTACTTGAAACAATCAATAATCAGTGTTACAAAGCAGATGTCCCCCTTTTGCATATGATACAATGTCCAAAATTAAGGTACAGGATGTAGTTTAAGAAGATAGAAATGGTGTCTCAAGACCAAATGGCCCTGAGATGGACAAAATTAGAAACAAATTTAGGCATTGTGCCTAAAGATTAGTAAACATATATGGCTAATTAGTAGACTAACATAACCACAAGGCTTAGAAAAACGGCACACACAAACCTGTAAGGTTAGCTAAAAGGAACAATGAGGAAATGAGAAGCCTTCGCCAAAAGACCACCAGAAAGACTGAAGACCTCCCTAACCACAAGTGAGGCACTGTGCCATGAAGAAAAGTGACGTAAAGTCATAAAAATCGAATAGGAGGGAACTTACAGAAACATTAATGAATATGTATAAACTACAGTATATGAGTTTTGCTTAAATGCTTTGTTTTGAAATGTGAGGCAGGGTGGGAAGCCTCTGCACCCTGTTTGGAATTTTTTTTTGCTTATGCATTAATCATACTTAATTACTAGCAGATTATATATATAAATATATTTTTATTAAACTGTATTATTTTTACTAAACTGTATTCTTTTTATACCACATTAATATTCCAATTTAGTAAATTGTATTCATTTTTAATTATACTGACATTAACCAAAGAGAACCTAGTTGTCAAAATTCTAATTTACATTTATAACAATATTTTAACAAAGAAGGCTGGTAAGCAACAAACATTGGAATCTTACCAAACATGACCACAACCATGAAGGTATATTAACAAAGAAGGCCCCTTAGGTGACAACATTCTACTGTTTCAAACTGTAAAACAACTTGTGTACTCGATCAAGGATGTCAACGATTTTAACTGTTTACAATCCTGATGCTGAATAGTCTCCTTAGGAGGTCTGGTCCACAGAGAAGAATGAGCCCCATTGTGGTCTCCCCTTTTATGAACCAACCTGCTCCTCACACCCGACCTCATCAGTCTGACATCGCCCACCTCTGGGACTGACATACCAAAGCATGAAAACATTTATCAAAACTTTATTCTTATCATTAAAAATCTAATAAATTAATAAAAATAAAAATTTTTACTTTTTATAATAATATTATTTCTGTATTCTTAAAACCTTGTTTTTGCATTTATATAAAAAATTGATACATATTCAGGAACAAAAAAGCATTATTGTTCTCTGGCTCCTAAGTACCCAACAATTGGCCTTCATTAATTAACTGACCACTATTTTCTCCCTCTTTAAATGCTAATTTACTCCTATTTTAGAGCCTTGTTAATCATAATTTAAAATTATTCTCAGACAGGGTAAAAGGGCGTCCATGGAGACTTTTCTGGGGAACATTTGGGGCAGTTTTGGGTCTGGGGAGAGAATTTAGAGAAACTTGGGGGTCTGGAGGACACTTGGGGGAGCCGAGTGAGCACTTGGAGGGGCATTTAGGGAGTCTGTGTGACAATTCGGGGTCGGGGGGAACACCTGGGGATTTGGGGGGGAATCTGGGGGCCCTGCGGGGTCCGAACAGGCACTTGGGGGGCTGTAACAGGGAATCTCTGGGGCATGGGGGAAGATAGGGATATGGGAGCTGTAGGCGCCGGTATAATACGGTTTAAAGGGCCGCGGAGCATCACGGGAGTTGTAGGCGCAGCTCCAAAATCCCACAAAATTCTTTCATGTGTCTCAAAATATAAAAAAAAATCCCACAGAATTTATTGAATTTTTTTCAAAACCCTACCAAATCCAGAAACATCCCACCAAATCTCCACAAATTTCTACAAAATCTGAGAAAAATCCTTCAAATCCTTCAAGTGTCATCAATATCCCACAAAATTCCACAAAAATCCCACAAAATTCCAGAAACATATCAAAAAATTCTCTAAATCCTCTGAAAACCCTACCAAATTCCAGAAACGTCCCACAAAATCTCCACAAATTTCCACAAAATCTAAGAAAAAATCTTTCAAAATTCTTCAAGTCTTCTCAAAATCCCACAAAATCCCAGAAAATTCCACAACATTCCAAAAAAATCCTACAAAATTCCAGAAAAATCCCACAAAATTATTTACATTTTCTCAAAATGCCAAAAAATTCCAGAAAAATCACACTAATTGGTAAATCATGTAAAAACCTACCAAATTTCCAAAAACATCCCACAAAATCTCCTCCAATTTCACACAATCTAAGAAAAAGCCCTCGAAATTTTTCAAGTCGTCTCAAAATCCCAAAAGATTCCACAAAATTCCCACAGAATTCCAGAAACATCCCACAAAAGTCCCTACATTGTCTCCAAACCCCACCAAATTCCAGAAACATCCCACAAAATCATTACGAATGTCCACAAAATCTAAGAAAAATCCCTCAAAATTCTTCATGTCTCCTCAAAATTCCACAAAATTCCACAAATATCCGACAAACTTCCAGAAAAAACCCAAAAAATTCCAGAAACATCCCACAAAATTCCAGAAAAATCCCACAAATTTCAGAAATATCCCACAAAATGCCCTTAATCTTCTCAATATCCTACCAAATTCCAGAAACATCCCACAAAATCTCCACAAATTTCCATAAAAATTAAAGAAAAATCCCTCAAAATTCTTCAAGTCTCCTCAATATCCCATAAAATTCCAGAAAAAATCCCATGAAATTCCCAAAATCTCTCAAAATCCCACAAATTTCCAGAAAAAATCCCAAAATTCCCTAAATCTCCTCAAAACCCTACGAAATTCCAGAAACATCCCACAAAATATTGCAAATTTCCACACAATCTAAGAAAAATCCCTCAAATTTTTCAAGTCGTCTCAAAATCCCACAAAATTCCACAAAAATCCACAAAAATCCACAAACATCCCATCAAATTCCAGAAACATCCCACAAAATCTCCTCCAATTTCCACACAGTCTTAGAGAAATCTCTCAAAATACTTAATGTCTCCTGAAAATCCTTCAAAATTCAGAAAAATCCCACAAAATTATTGAAAAGCATCACGAAATTGTGAAAAAAATCCACAAAATGCCCTAAATATTCTCAAAAACCCTACCAAATTGCAGAAACATCCCACAAAATCCAGACAATTTTCCTAATTTAAGAAAAATTTCCCCCTAAAAATTTTTTAAGGCTCCTCAATATCCCACAAATTTTCCGGAAAAATCCCTCAAAATTCCAAAAATCCCACAAAATCTAAAATCCCAAAAA